>NW_013671783.1:25923-29613 GCF_000517525.1 Limulus polyphemus | reverse complement strand
ATATATATATATATATGTTTTTTATATAAATTTTACAGAAGGTTTCTTCATTTATTCTAAGCTAATAAGTTTTCTCGAAGATCGCGTTTCATGACAAACTATAAGAAAAATAGTTTAAAAAGTTTGATTATAAAGGACAACGTGTGGGAGGCAACAGTTACCAGGCAACAGTTACCATATAAAAAACCATATTAGTCAACATGCATCTATCCACTCTAATCAAAATATTAGGAAAACATTCAAAAAGTAATGTCTGGTAATGACAATATACAGTAGAAATAACTTACATATAAAGAAAGTTGGTTCTCATAATCGTTTCCTCAAAGTTGTGTGGAAGTAAATCGAGCTTAACTTTCGGTGTTGGTTTTGAAAATAAAGGTAATCTCCACAAATAAATAGATCTGTATAAGGTTTCTACTTTGTTAAATGGGTGAGACTACCATGTCATTGTCAGAAAATACTTTTTACTGCATAACGTTTTGATCTAGTCAATCTATGGTGAAATAAGGGCGAACCTATCATTAACTGCAACAGAAGATGTCTTGTCTTTGGAAATATATCCTCTAAAACATGTCAAAAGTCTTAGCGAATCACGTTGGGAGAAAACCTTGGAAATGGCAACAGCAAAATGATCGCCTTATAAAATATAACTTTTTTATTTGTTTGTAGTTAAGCACAAAGCTACACAATGGGCTATCTGTGCTCTGACCACCAAGGGTATCGAAACCCGGATTCTAGCGTTGTAAGTCTGCAGACATACCGCTGTGCCACTGGGGGGCAACAACAAAAAGCGGAGTACAGTATTACTTAGCGTGCTAAAAAAATTACAACAACAACAAAGTTCCGGATCCTGCTTTATTTCCATTCCAAGGTTTGTTCATACATACAATTACAACAACAACGAAGTTCCGGATTCTGCTTTATTTCCATTCCAAGGTTTGTTCATACATACAATTACATCAACAACAAAGTTCCGGATCCTGCTTTATTTCCATTCCAAGGTTTGTTCACACATATAATTACATCAACAACGCAATATTCAGATTTTATCTATTGTTAAATGATCAAGATTCTTCAGCCAAGCAATGAATACCTGTAGCTTTTTTGCTTTGACATAAACACGCAGTCCTGTTAGCATTACTACATGTGTCCATTACAGTGGCAAATTTAAACAACCTTCGTCTCTGAGAAGTCTAAAGGACGAAACACCTTACACCCCTACCCCCACAGATCATACAATAACTCGTTATTCCACAAACACCACAGAACACAACTAAAATAACTACACAAATAAATATATAATCAGACAACATAAACGGGCATGCCCCTGAGAAGGAAGGAAAGCAACAGTAACTATTAGACAGCTTATTAAAAACCACAAAATAGTTTCCATCAAACTACAACAGTTCAGAGGGCTACTTAGTACCTGACCCTGTCAGGTCTTCAAGACCTAAATCCTGATGACGATCCCTATCTAACGGACGATGGAATAAATCATCCTAAAGAAAAAAAATGCAGGTAATAAACCCTAGATACTTACTTCCGACAAACAAAACAAAAGAAACAATTAATATTTGCTCAGGTTTTCGTAAACTTTATTAATCCAACCCAAATCTACTATGTATAAGCGTGGCCTAGTGATTAGCGTACCTGAAATGTAGACCCAAGGATTCCTGATTCGCAACTCGTTACTGCAAAAAAAAACACAAAAACACGCTCCGCACTTTAGGGTCATGGGTGAGCTCTAAGACTGAGGGTCAAACCCAACTCTTAGGTCAGACCAGAGTAGCCCCGAGAGCTGGTTAGGGGCGCTGTCTTCCCTCTTAGTCTATCAGTTCAATGTTAGGGATGGCTATGCGCAGGTAGTCCTTGTGTAGGTTTGCGTGAAAATCTAAAAACAAATAAACACCGAAAGGTTCAGAAATATTTATTACATTGCAATTGAAAGTCCAAATCAAATCGAGAAACCAACCTGAGGAAACCCCAAGGAGGACATCAGTGCTCTTGTAATTACTTTAACCTTCCGAACTGTTTGGAATAATCTTACATTTTTATTTTATGGGAAGAGGGTGGAGAATGGTGGCTGTAGTAACAAGAGTACTATGAACTAACTATTTGAAAAAAAATACTTGATTTACAAAAACATGACTATAATTGTTAATTGAATCAAGTAACATTGATACATTTTTTTTATAAGTACACTGTCAGAATAAACTGGTAATAGATGATAGGCCTAGTAATCCATGTAATGCATGATTATGTGAGCTGTTCATGAATATGATAAATACCAATAACCATCGAATATACATGTACCTGGTAAATTGAGTTATTTTCCGATATCAGGTGAACATGTTTGAACATGTTCCAGATGGACACGTAGGTGGTCCTTTAGATTCGAGCATTAATAATGTAAAGTGTTCATCCAGTACTTTGTTTTGGGCCTTCCTGTAAGTGTACACAATATCTGACTTCTAACGAACAGTCTGATTTGAAGATATATGACATGCTCCATAAATAAAAGAAAAAAAAATAGATGCAACACTAATCTGATATAACAAACAAGTTCACAGGAGATCTGACTTCAAGGATATACCTCGTAATAATCGTGTTAGTTCACAGGAGATCTGACTTCAAGGATATACCTCGTAACAATTATGTTAGTTCACAGGGGATCTGACCTCAAGGATATACCTCGTAACAGTCATGTTAGTTCACAGGAGATCTGACTTCAAGGATATACCTCGTAACAATCATGTTAGTTCACAGGGGATCTGACTTCAAGGATATACCTCGTAACAATTATGTTAGTTCACAGGGGATCTGACCTCAAAGATATACCTCGTAACAACCGTGTTAGTTCACAGGGGATCTGACTTCAAGAATATACCTCGTAACAATCATGTTAGTTCACAGGAGATCTGACTTCAAGGACATACCTCGTAACAACCATTTTTGTTTGGTTCATTTTGAATATCACACAAAGCTATACTAGGGCTATCTGTGCTAGCCGTTCTTAATTTAGCACTGATAGACTAGAGTAAAGACAGATAGTCAACACTATCCACCGCCAGCACGTGAGCTACTCTATGGCCAACGAATATTGGGATTGACCGTTACATTATAACACACCACGGCTGAAAGGGCAGACATTCTCGAACCAGCGACCCGCAGATTGCCAATCGAGCGCCCTAACCAATAATATAATAGGCCATGCCAGGCATAAATAATTATGTAATATAGAATTATATTGATAAAAATGGGCCGGGAAAGCGTTTGGGGCCGTTTGTGAGATGTAAGAGTGTTGATCAAATCTGACTATTCTGTCAAACAAGAGTAGCCCGAGAGTTGGCGGTGTGCATTGTTGATTAGCTGTCTTGTCTGTCAGTTACAAATCTGGGAACTGCTATGCGCAGTTAACCTTTTGTGTAATGTTTCGCGAAAAGTATACAACAAACTTGCCAGAAAGAACTGACAGTAGCTCAACATAATCATACAACAAACTTGCCAGAAAGAACTGACAGTAGCTCAACAGAATTATACAACAAACTTGCCAGAAAGAACTGACAGTAGTAGCTCAACATAATTATACAACAAACTTGCCAGAAAGAACTGACAGTAGCTCAACAGAATTATACAACAAACTTGCCAGAAAGAACTGACAGTAGCTCAACATAATTATACAACAAACTT
>NW_013671783.1:21807-25279 GCF_000517525.1 Limulus polyphemus | reverse complement strand
TACAAACAAACAAACGTGTCATTAAACGCCCCCTATTGCACAGCAGTATGTCTGCGGAGTTACAACGCTAGAATCAGTGTTTCGATACCCGTGGTAGGCAGAGCATAGACAGCCCATCGTGTAGCTTTGTGCTTAATTACAAACAAACAATCACAATTAGCTTGCATAGGTTTGCTTAGAATAAACTGTAATGAAAAAAGTAACATAGGAACGTACATAAAATAAGTAATTTTAAAATATATTGAATTTGACTTATAAGCTCAAGCACTTATACTTGACTTATAAGCTCGAGCACTTATACTTGACTTATAAGCTCGAGCACTTTCAAATAGCAGTCTATTTTTTTTTCTGCTCCTGAACAAGAAGAGTCCAATCTTTGAAAGCGTCCGAACATCTGGGCCGATTTCGATATCTACGTCTGGAATAAGAAAGCATAAGATTGAAATCGATACGAGGTACGTTCCAAACATGTTTATTTGTCTAAAAGGGTTTTGTAGATCAAAAGATGTGATAACACATTCCAGAAATGCTTTGCTAAACTTAGCGTAGTTAATTTTATGTCAAATCTAGGACTAAAACTATACGTAAGTGAAAAACACGGCAAACAAATATAATGTGTAATTTGCGAGCTGGTTTTACCCTAGTGTGCGTTTATCAAACCAGGTCTCTTCTAGCTTTTGCTACCATCTTTTGTTGTTATTGTTGTTGTTTTTTTTTAGCCCTAAAAATTAAATCTTGTCCTTGAGAGTTATAAAATTTAAGGTATGCCAATACTAATGGAAGGTTTGATAATTGATTTTAATAAATAATCCCGACGTTGTAATTATGGAAAGTTATTAATAATATTATTATAACACTGTAAGATTTGGAACATGTGAGAATGTAGTTTATTTTCAATATGAAGAACGTTTTTCGCGTTATTTGTTGATACTATAAACTTAATTACAAATCATGTAACTTGCGTCAATAAATGGTAGTAATCGACATCTCACTTCTGTATTTTTTATGAAACTTTATTCTCCATACTTGAGCTATAATAAAGTTATTATTGTTTGTGTATCTGTCAATAAATATTTCATACTGTGCCCAAAAAATGACAGAAAAGGTAGTAATGGCATTACATAGCTACAGAAAGGTATTTATATGTCAATACCAAACAGTGCTTTATGTGTTTCTTCTGAGACACATTATTTTTGTTGCAATTACAAGCCCTGAACGACAAAATAAACAAGCTGAATGTATGCTTATCTCATAATTGTGGCAATAATGCGTGATTAGTAATTTCTGTTTTAACGTTTTGATGACATGATGCTCCCTGAGTTTCTTACTCTCTACAAATGAAATGGCTGGAATAATGTAAAGATTAAAGTTGTTCTAAGATCTCGAACGTTTTGTTCAGACTAAACATATCGGTGCTTATTGGTATGGTAAATGTTTGTTGAGTACGGTCACGTGTTGATAGCTTACACTGTGATTGGCTGTCATTCAATCAATCAGACAGTGACACGCCAGCATAATTCCTATAAAAATACAGGGAGCTATAATATAAGACTTAGGATTCTTGTGAAGAGGTATCACGTGTCTCTATCTCCAAGAGAAAAACTCTGAATATCTACCAAGAAACAACAACAACCAAGAAACAACGATAACAATATTCCCAACAGTAATATGGAAAGTTTGTTCATGGCTTTGAGGAGAGAAATTCCACATATCAAACATGTAAATATCGAAGCTTTAGCTGGTGTAGGCTACTCCATGCGACAGTCTAAGTAAATATTTCATGACTCAGTAAAAGCTGTAAGGAAACTTTAAAAGAGTGTACGTGAAACTGTTACAAATTATAGTAGGAACAGATGAGCCCAAAAGCTAAACTCTTCACAAGTGATGTTACGTCATTTAGGGTATGCTTTTTACGTAATACTCGACAATCCAATAGAGATCTTACCAATGACCTAACTGTAAGCACAGTGAATTTGATCTTCAGAACAGTAAGATACACGTTAGCCTCAGTAATACGAAGCTGTTAAAACCGCTGCTGAGGGAAAGCAACCAATCTAAAAGGCTGAAATGGGCACTACACTTCAAACAATGGGCTGAGTAAAACCGGAGAAGGGCGCTCTTTACAGATGAATACAAACTAAAATTGTCTGGTAACTTTAAACGACATTTTTTAAATGGGAGAGAGGAGGACAGTATCATGGTCAACGTACAAAAACTACAGTGAAGAATGAAGGGAGACCAATACAAACGTTAGCTGCATCTTAACTAATGGTGTTAGAAGTGTGCACAAAATTGGCTATTGTCAGGTGCGATAAATATGTTATCCATAATCTCTCAGGAACAAGAGCTACCGAGCAAGAATTCACCAAGACAGTGATGCAAACATGGACAATTTTCCCGATTTTTTTTGGGAGAGATACATGACAGTTGGAATAATATTTCACTATTATACATTGATACACTTACGGTAGCATAATAATATGGTGTACTACTTGTTTAGAAGCAAATACATAATATAGGAGCATTGTACAGTTCAACGTGTTTGGTTTGCTTTCGTATTTTCTGTAATAATATATTGTACTAATAGTCAATTGACCATTCAATTGTAAATACTCGTTGTTTATGACTCCTGTGTAAGTATCACCTGTGGATTTCCATAACTGTTTTCAATACTTTATATATGTTATGTCCTACTAATACTGGTAACTATAGACTCAATCCTATTGTATTTAATTTCAAGTTTATTATCGAGTTTGCTGGTTATCAAATGTCATTCATAAACGCAGTATTTCTTAAGGCCACTTTTCAGCCAGATGATAGATAAAGCCAAAGTTATAGATAACTTTATTTAGCCTTCGTTATATGATTTGATGTCATATAAAGGTTAATAAACAAGGCAATGAATAGGCAGGAAATTGTTCATAAAATAAGAAGGGAGGTAATTAGAAATATATCGGAATCTGAACTATATCTTTGTAAGGAGGTAAATGTATTCTATTTTGTAACCATGCCCATTTATCCATTGGAATGACAATACTTGAGAAAGAGCTCTAACGATTTTTATATACAAAACGTTATTTATTTAAAAATCTACAATCAAGTAACAACTGAAGCATCTTAAGAGACAAAAAATATTCTGTCATAATTTTGTATTTAGAGCAACCAACGTTTCAGTAAGGGTGATTTCATGTCTATAAATTAACGATAAAGTGTATGGGTGTAGAAATATAAACGAAAATATATTTATATATATATGTATAGGAAAAGGCACTTATCAACAATATTCCTCACCATTGCTAGGCAACCACGTACACATCACGAGAATAGAAAGGTACTAGTTATCAACATTCCTTTCTCCAGGTAGCCATATCAACGAGAATAGGTACTAGCGTATTTTTCGGTGCATAAGACGCACTTTTTTACCCCAAAATTTTATGTCAAAATCTGCTTGCGTCTTATACACCGAAGGTAT
>NW_013671783.1:0-20842 GCF_000517525.1 Limulus polyphemus | reverse complement strand
TGTTTGTTTGTTTTGGTGAATTTCACGCAAGGCTACTCAAGGGTTACCTGCGCTAGCCGTCTCTAATTTTGAAGTGATAGACTAGAGGGAAGGCAGCTAGTCAACACCACCCACCGCCAACGTTTGAGCTACTTTTTACCATCAAACAGTGGTATTGATCGTCACATTATAAAAACCACACATTTGAAAGGGCGAGCATATTTGGTGACGGGATTTGATCCCGCGACCCACAGATTGCGAGTTGAGTGTCCTAACCACCAGATCGTACCTTAAGTGATCTGTTACTTTTTGAATGCGGCGCATCTTATAAAGAATACCATATATAATTTTTTTAAAATAATTTTCATTGGTTTCGTAAAACATGGGCTAAAGCTTAAGCATCTTATAAAAAAATTATATATTGTGCATCTAGCTAACTCAATTTTTTTTTCACTCGCGCGGGGTTGAATCTAAATTGTATTATCAGTATATCCAGCAGTTAAATCCTTATAAGGTGTGAAATACTGCGTTTCTGTAGCTTGTATTGCACACCTCAAAAACCAACAGACCAGTTTAAAGCTCAAGATTTGCAGCCAGGTGGTATCACAAGAAACGTGAAATCCAGTTTTTTGATACAGTTGGATAATTTTCAAATCTTAATGAATGTTACCGTATTTTTCGGTGTATAAGACGCACTTTTTTACCCCAAAATTTGATGTCAAAATCTGCTTGCGTCCTATATATACGATATACACAAGCCATGTGTAAATATATTTAAATAGGCATGCATAGTTTAGTTCAATTGAATTGTGTTATTTATAACAATAGTAGTTTTTTTCTTTTAAAAACATAACTATTTATAATGCTCCCTTAATAATAAAAAAACAAATTACAATGAAAGCAATGAAGATTTTGTAGATTTTGAACCAAACTAAATAACAGTAAACCTTTTTTTGAATTACGGTATTTTCTTATTTTGATGTTTTGAGCTCTTTTGAGTTTAGAACAATATATACTAATTTTTAAAGTATTAAACTGAATTTTTGTTCAATAAAAATCTTTCAAATGCGACTGTAGCTTTTTTCCCAAAAAACTTTGTCTTCAAAATAAGGGTGCGTCTTATATTTCGAAAAATACGGTATTTAGTACAAGCAAACAAAGTCCTTATGTTGTTATATTCAAGTTACCTTGACTGGTTCGTTTTTTGACACAAAAGCAAATCGAATCAATTTCACACAAGAAAATAACTGCTTGTCATATAACCATGGGAACTGCTTGTCATATAACCATGGGAACTGCTTGTAATCACAGCCCTAGGTATCAGCATTTTTCATTACGAAATTACGCCGGAGGCATACATACATATATATGTGTGTATGTATAACTATGATATATTTGTTCCCATGGTTTGAAACAGAGAACCCGTTGTTGTTTCTCTACTGAGAAACGCAGTGTGAACCGTGGACTACCGATAGCTTCCTGACACACCTCCAAATGTATTCACTTAGGGCTAAGGTGTGGTCTACATCAGCAGCAGTGCATACTTTTGTTGACAAATGACGGGCAAGCAGGCAAATGTTTAAATTACAGTGACATGTGTACTCGTTGTGTATCTTTGCTCGTAAGTGAGGAGGTGTTTCATAGCGCCGAAATTAATTATCACCGCTTCTATGCCTGTTAAAACCTCCCCACCCTTAACGCTTTGAAATTGAAGCGGTCGGCGCAAAAAACAGAGGGCGCCTTTCCACGTTTGCGGATTCCACGAAGTACATTTGGCGCGCTTGTGCTCAAGAACATCAACCCACTCATGCAAAAGAATTTTGATGCTTGCGGAACCACGCAACAAATCGCAGGTCAGTAGGCGGCAAATCGGGTTCTCCAACCAAAGTATGGATGTTGAGAAGGCTAGTGAAGAAAATATAATTATAAGAAAGGATCGCCGCTCCAAGAATATGTTAGAAAGCAGGAATACAAGGAAGGTTTGTGGCAGCCGTAGGTCTGGCTCATTAACTTACGCAGCCCAGCGTGCTTTAGTACAGATACATTATCTTACTTCACATCATCTATCCTGGCAAACACTGGTCCAATGGGGTGAGAGAGAGATAAAAAACACGCGAATGTTTTTAACTGCGCGCTGCGTCTCACCGAATATTTACTCTCAAAATGTCAAGATTAATGTCTTAAGGATAGAAAAACATGACACTTCAAGATTGTATTAAATCTTCGAAGAAAACCTGTCATTAAATAATGAATAGCTTGGCCATCTGGTGTCCAAATTAGTAGTTGTACTTTGGTAGCTCCGTAAGGTATTTAATGTAAGCCCTTTATCAATATATTTTGAATTTCACTTATTGTCTACTAAAGATGTAGAGATTATACACGTAGACTAATCTGAGAGAAAAATAAAATATCTGAATATACCATGTTTTTCAACTCTCCAATTTGTTTTCCATTTTTAATATTTTCAACAACATGTAATTACTATTACATAAATTCACACAAAAATACGACACATAACTTTCGAAAGTTGGACCTTTCTTCTTCAGGGGCAAACTTTACTGATGACAAATGTGGTAATGAAAGTTGAACCTTTCTTCTTCATAAGCAAACTTTACTGATGACAAATGTGGTAATGAAAGTTGTTGGACCTTTCTTCTTCATAGGCAAACTTTACTGATGACAAATCTGGTAATGAAAGTTGTTGGACCTTTCTTCTTCAGGGGGCAAACTTTACTGATCACAAATGTGGTAATGAAAGTTGAACCTTTCTTCTTCATAGACAAACTTTACTGATGACAAATCTGGTAATGAAAGTTGTTGGACCTTTCTTCTTCAGGGGGCAAACTTTACTGATGACAAATGTGGTAATGAAAGTTGAACCTTTCTTCTTCATAGGCAAACTTTACTGATGACAAATCTGGTAATAAAAGTTGTTGGACCTTTCTTCTTCAGGGGCAAACTTTACTGATGACAAATCTGGTAATGAAAGTCGTTGGCCCTTTCTTCTTCAGGGGCCAACTTTACTGATGACAAGTCTGGTAATGAAAGTTGATCCCACTAACTCAAATTATTGTAGCTTTCTTTTAAACTTATAATTTTGTGTAATTATTGATCAAAAGTAATAATAATATCTATTTATAATATGATATTGCTAAAAATGTATGCTTATCAGGGTTACTTTATGTTTCGCATTATTATGATATTTTGATACATGTAGGTTTGATAATAATAATAACAAAACGTGATTCTGAAAATGCTCGTTTTTTTTATAACATGTAATGCTAATATACTTTAGTGTTGTTATATCGACTCTAGAAGTGAGTACACTTAATTGATTTTATTTGACGTCACAGTTTGGCAAAGGAGAATACGAATTAGTCCTATTTCAACCAATAGAACACCTTGAGACATGTTTCCCTAAAGTCACAGTTTAAACCTTAACCCCCTGGCGAGTAAAAATAAAATAGTACAATAAATTTAGCATATTTGTTTTGATTAAATATCTTGAACATGTAGCTAAAATAATTATTTATGGACGTGACATACATATGGGTATGGATACAATAGGCAATTTTCGCATGACGCAGCTTCTACAGTACCTTTATTGCATTTTTTTTCTATAAGCCTTCATTAAACGTTGAGGACTTTGTGTTTTTGTACTGTTTCTTTCAAGCCTTACACGATTATAAAAGATTGGAGGGTTACTCCATTCAAATAAAAAAAAAAGATTGAGAAAAACATAAATATTTTACTTTAAGGAGATTTTACTTGCAGCGCCTCTAGTGACAATCGGACGAAACTGAAAATATATCTACTATAAAAAATTAACACGATAATACTTGCATTCAACCTACTTTAGTCAAACGAAATATGATGTCATAGTAAAGTCATAATACTAAATTTCACCATGAAGCATATACAAGTAAGGTTTTGAACTAATTTATTATAATAATACTCAGGTTTTGTCTGTTCCAAAAATGCGCGTGCACATTACTATCTACATGCGCATGAGCGCGCACTTCATTTCAACGAATGTAAATAAACTAGTAGATATTTTGTACAGCAACGTATCAAAAGCTTATCAAAATTTTTACAAAGGTCTATCGTTTGGTCGTATTATAACATTATAAGTATATTTATTGATAGTATTAAGTACTGTAAAGTTTAGTCCTAACTAAACTAAAGCAAACAATTTTATCTCTTTACCGAATATAGTACGTAATTAATATAGGCTTAACTAATGTTAGGCCTAAGACAAGTGGACTTAGAGATTTCGATGTTTGCGATATCAGAATTATTTTTTATTATTCTAGAAATCCTGTATTTGAATATGTAATAAAGATACTAACTTGACCGCAAATGTTTTGCGGATCTCTACTAGTTATTAAAATAGAAGTTGCGTTAAGATAACGTTATCACATCGTCTGATAAAGGCGCAAGACAATCAGTAGTAATGCTTATATTTGTTGGTAATCTAAGTTTCAATGGTGAAACATTCTGATTATTATAAGAGTTAAGTATATAGACAAAAGTTTCATGTTTTACCCGCAAAATGTTTTTTATATTTAAGAAAATTTAAAATTTACCCAATAATTAATGGCGACGTTGAAATGGATATAATTCTACAACACATATTGTAGAAACTTGGTAATTTATGCTAGTTTGAATATAACTTTTTTATAATGTTTCAAAAGGCGTATCAGGTATATTACTTAAAGAAGTGAAAAACTGTTAATTATGTTAAAATATTTGGCTTTTAGAAAATTAAAAAAAAAGACCTCAGAACGAACAAGAAAGAAACAGGGCTAAATATGCAACTGCAACAGTGCGTATTGATGGAGATACATAAAGTGTATTGAATATGGTTGCACTGTCTGTAAGAGTTCTAACAACATTGGCTTTTAGTCGTGTGGCCACAGATAATAGATGCTTATTCGCTATACAAACCTGCACGTCACATAAAACAGCTTTACAGGGTAACCATTCTTTTTTTTTAATGAAAAAAACAACAAATTTTTTTCGTTTGTTTGTTGTTGAGCGCAAAGTTACTCGATGGGCTATCTGTGTTGTGCCCACTATCAATGATATCGGAATCCAGTTTTTAGCAATATAAGCCTTCACGCTTATCACTAAACCACTGGAGGAAAAAAGAAAAATAATATGTGTTATAATACAACTGAAATTTATCCAAATATTTAAAAAAACATGCTTTCAACCAAAAACTACACACTGAACGGCTTTCTATGCGAAAGTTGATTTCGATCATTTTTTTATAATTGCTATTTTTGATAATTCATTTTTTTTTCAAATATTGTGAATACGTTGGTCACCCCCCCCCCCCCCGGTCGGGTGAGTGGTAGTTTACGGACTTCAAATGTCAATATCCGGGGCTAGATTCCCCGCAGTAGACAGAGCACATGTAGCCCATCGTGTAGTTTTTCGCTAAAACAAACAAACGCTGACATTAAAATACTTAAAAGATATTTTTAAAGTGAAGACATCAGAACATAAAAATATATTTTTTACAGACATCCTACAAAAATGAGTTGATGCTCCTAGTTATGAGCTGTTGGTAACATCTAGAATACATGGCGTTAAAAGATAATTATGTAAAATGTATAATAGCAAACCCTTCAGAAAAAGATCTTTGAAATTATATTAAATGTGATTTTACTCTTTTAAATCAATAATTGGCATTTTTGGTGTGAAATCCCATCCAGTTCATGTTTACCCCTTAATTTTGATCTGCCGATTGTCTGCCTTGAGATGTGTATGTGTACTAGTCCATATTTCACAGGATAAGCGATTGTCTGCCTTGAGATGTATATGTATACCAGTCCATATTTCACAGGGTAAACCGGGTATCTGCTTTTAGATGTATATGTGTACCAGTCCATATTTCACAGGGTAAACCGGTTATCTGTCTTTAGATGTGTATTTGTACTAGTCCATATTTCACAGGGTAAACCGATTATCTGCCTTGAGATGTATATGTGTATCAGTCCATATTTCACAGGGTAAACCGATTATCTGACTTTAGATGTATATGTGTACTAGTCCATATTTCACAGGGTAAACCGATTTAGCGTCATTAGTGTTTCTTCTTTTTTATGATTTTCAGTGCAATGCAAGTATTCTTCAGTTTCACATGCTCTGATGAGTTCATTTTAAGAATTCCTTATTCAACAGGAGTGGCACGCAGGGCTGATGGTAAAATGTAGGTAAGTAAACGCTCCTGTCTTACACGCTGCGTGGGTATGCATTACAAAATAAGAAACTAAATGCAATTAGTCAACAGCTGTCGTGAACTTTCACAAAAAAAAAGGTTTGGAGGTAAGCCATCACGTTGCATGCAGTTCAAATTCAAACCAACACGGAGTCTCGCAGGTCAGGCTGTTGGAATATTCGAGCACCAGCTGCGTCAAACGTTCCAAAATGGAGGCAAGCCGTAAGCCTAACAAAGCCTCGTCTCGTTAATCATTCTAGAATAACGCGTTGATCGCGTTTTCTAAAATAAGCTTCACCTAATTCATTCTTGGGAGGAAGTTGAAGGAATCGAGCCAATGACGCTGATACAAATCATGGAATTATGGGAGCAAGAAACTCTTTGTATTAACGTGTAACATAACCCTCTGTAACTTAGCCGTTACTGTCAGCAAGAAAACCCTCGAGTGTTTTGTATGACGAGTTGGAGGCGGTCATTCAATTCACGAAGATAACGATTCCTTGTAATGGGGGATATATTTCCTTAAAGTCTGTTCACACACGCTAGGAATTCGTTTTGAATCACAGTTTAGACACCTTTGAAGCTTCTCAGGTGGCTCGGAACTCGACTAAAGATCCTTCATTTTAACGCTAGACGACGCAGAAAATGAACTGAAAAGTTTTCGTCAAACGTTGCCGACAGAAAATGGGAGAAAACAACAACTGGCTTTCTTCTATCACACATATGGTCCTTTTAGACAGACGACAGTCTTTTCAAGACGAATGACGAGAAGGTGTCGAACATAACGAGTACCGCATAATGAACCGTTGTGTATTCAAAACTCAATAATGACCTTGAGAAACAACATTAGTTTTATTCTAATCACCACTTTTTATAACCTGACCTTCGTGACTGACGAGAAGGTGTCGAACATAACGAGTACCGCATAATGAACCGTTGTGTATTCAAAACTCAATAATGACCTTGAGAAACAACATTAGTTTTATTCTAATCACCACTTTTTATAACCTGACCTTCGTGAATGACGAGAAGGTGTCGAACATAACGAGTACCGCATAATGAACCGTTGTGTATTCAAAACTCAATAATGACCTTGAGAAACAACATTAGTTTTATTCTAATCACCACTTTTTATAACCTGACCTTCGTGAATGACGAGAAGGTGTCGAACATAACGAGTACCGCATAATGAACCGTTGTGTATTCAAAACTCAATAATGACCTTGAGAAACAACATTAGTTTTATTCTGATCACCACTTTTTATAACCTGACCTTCGTGACTACTCTCAAAAAATCTCTTCTAACCCTTCATTTATACGTTGTAATGTCCACCAACCTATAGGATCCCTTAAATCTCTAATTATTAATTAGTTACAAATTTATTTATTTCATTATTTATATTATTAAATACTAATTATTAACTAATAGATAATAGTTCCCAGTAAAAATCATTTAGTCATTAACTACTAGTTAGTAATTTGTATCTAATAATATTACTAACATAATTGGTAAATTAATAACATATAAATAATTAGAGACTTGGGTATAAGCTACTAACCATAACAACGATTGATATCCGATCACCACAACTTTACCTTAATTTCTTCATGTACAGAAGTCGAGTACGTTATATTAAAAAGTTTTTGGAGCCTTACAACGCCATTACAGTCTATGTCGTCACGTCTGGTCATGCTCTGTTTGATGACCGTGCATCTTGACAATAGTCTTTCAGAGTAGTTTCCATTGGAAAAGGCTTCGCCGTATGGTTGACATATCAACAGAACACCGCTACTCCCTGCTAGTGTACGAGGACGACAAGTTGATTTATTAGCACTTGCCGAGTTTTATATATGTTTCAGCTTTTTTTACTGAAAAACGAGCTGGATTTTGTAGACAGTTAACTAAGCAAGTGAGTTGTGTTTGTTAGTTGTATCGTCTTTAAGTAGCAACTGATTGTAATAAAAAGATATTTGAGCAAATTAAACGTATTAGCCTCACTGAGGTAATTTCTATGTATAAAATAAATGTACACACACATGCATTACGTATATAAATCTTTAAATCTGACTTCAGATATACTCAGTGAAAGATTATGTTTATTGAAACGGAAAAAAAAACACTCATAAATTAAAGATGTATTGAAACGGAAAAAACACTCATAAATTAAAGATGTATTGAAACGGAAAAACACTCATAAATTAAAGATGTATTGAAACGGAAAAACACTCATAAATTAAAGATGTATTGAAACGAAAAAAAACACTCATAAATTAAAGATGTATTGAAACGGAAAAAACACTCATAAATTAAAGATGTATTGAAACGGAAAAAAACACTCATAAATTAAAGATGTATTGAAACGGAAAAAAACACTCATAAATTAAAGATGTATTGAAACGGAAAAAACACTCATAAATTAAAGATGTATTGAAACGGAAAAAAACACTCATAAATTAAAGATGTATTGAAACGGAAAAAAACACTCATAAATTAAAGATGTATTGAAACGGAAAAAAACACTCATAAATTAAAGATGACAACATCCGTCACGCAATCCCAACATGGTTGATTTTGGTACCGAAAAGATCATGAAAAACGCACACAAAAAATCAAAAACTGTTTATCACTGCTTGGGATCTGCAAAACGGTATATTTGCACCAAATCCCATGTAAGTTGGTTGACATACACGTGTAGGTTGGTTGGTATACACATGAACAGTTCACGAAAACTCCAAATTGTGTTTTCCTCGCTAAAAAACTGGGCAAAAGACAAAGTTTCCAAAATTGTCTATATCTAAATCCCACGTAAACTGGTCGAAATATGGCCAAGAAATGGGCAAAACCCTATAAAATTATGCTTATTGTGACCTTTTGCCCCCACCTCTCCTTAAATGGCCAAATCCAACTTTTTTTATGTCAATGTGTTGGGTGCATGAACATTTTATTTGCACCAATTTTCATCTTAATTGCTTTAAATATAACCGCATAAGAGCCCAAAATATAAATGTTTGGGTTGTTTGACCATATAAAATTCTTAAAAAGGCCTAAATAAAAAAAATAATTAAAAAGGTGTCTGGGCGTATTGGACTAAGGTATAACTTTTTATAAATGTTATTTACTGCTGTTTCCCGGCAATTCTATCCCTACACTTCTTCAACATGTAAAAAAAAAAAAGAAAAAAGATCTATGTATGGAATTACTTATTCTCTAATCATCCCTGTCTTAGAACACGTAGGGTTTTGTATATTTTCTATTACTATTCATTTCAGATCAGACTAAGAGTAAATTGTTTATTTGTTTTTTGAATTTCGCGCAAAGCTACACGAGAGCTATCTGCACTAGCCGTCCCTAATTTAGCAGTGTAAGACTAGAGGGAAGGCAGTTAGTCATCACCACCCACCGCCAACTCTTGGGCTACTCTTTTACCAACGAATAATGGGATTGATCATAACATTACAACGCTCCCATGGTTGAAAGGGCGAGAATGTTTGGTGAAACTGGGATTCGAACCCGCAGGATGCGAGTCGAGCGCCCTAACCACCTGGCCATGCCGGGCCTAAGAGTAAATAAAATCAATGTTCAATTTGGTGAATATAATAATTAATTAAATATATTTTTCTTGCGTTCCTACTTAGAATTCATTGTCTCATCAGTTGTGTGCCCTCGCTATTAATGATACTTTCGGTTATGAACACAAGGACTTGAGTATTTAATTAATAGTTAATTAATATTTAATTGAAATAGTTAACGAGAATTACGTGTATTTATTATTTAAGACATATTTATTCAACGAAGAAAAAATATCATTTTGAAATTATACCAGCTTCAATAAGGTTGAGATAATTCTTAAGTTTAGATAATATCGTGTATGCATTATGATTTTGTCAGTTGTGTCTAAGACTGTTTCTGTGTTCAGGCGATGAGGAATCTTTTTTAATTATGGGTAGTGATTCAACACCCCTTTTATTGATTTTCTAATGAGGGTAAGAGTCAATTTCAGATAAGACGGTTTCAGTTTTATTTTTTTAACAGGGTGGTTGGCCTTTGAAACGGGTTGCCTTCAGATGTTGTGGAAGTGAGTTTATAGAGAAGACTTGATAAATATATGAATGATAAGGGCTGGCTTTGAGTGCTTTTTTAATAGTTTTAGTTTAGTTTAGTGAATGGGACAGTCTAGATGGACCAGTAGGTCCATGTTTGTCCCTAAATCCCATGAAATTTACCCCTTTCTCAAGAAATTTCGAGCTCGCAAACAGCTCTCTTTGCCACCTCAGTGAATGGATACTTGAATAGCTACAGTCAGCCATAAAATATTAATCATTTTCCAACATACCTAAACTTGTCCCACAAACGCTCAGTTCTTTTCCAAAATGATTCACGATTAGATGGTTTGTTTTTGTTTTTGTATTACGCGCAAAGTTACACGAGGGCTATCTGTGCTAGCCGTCTGTAATTTAGCAGTGTAAGACTAGAGGGAAGACAGCTAGTCATCACCACCCACCGCCAACTCTTGGGCTACTCTTTTACCAATGAATAGTGGGATTGACCGTCACATTATAACGGCCCCACGGCTGAAAGGGCGAGCATGTTTGGTGTGACGGGGATTCGAACCCGCGACCCACAGAGTGCGAGTCGAGCGCCCCCTAACCATCTGGCCATGCCGGGCCCGATTAGATGGATCACAGCTTTTTGACATAAGTTAGTATATTGTTAAAACATGTTTTAACGCATTTGAATAATATTTTGTATTTAATTTTTGTCCAAAATTCAACCTTAAGAGCAATATTTCGTTTCTTGCTTGATTTACGAAAAGCCCCCCCCCCCAATAATGGTACAACGGTTTGTCTGCGGAATTACAACGCTAGAAACCGGGTTTCGATACCCCTGGTGGGCAGAGCACAGATAGCCTATTGTCTAGCTTTGTGTTTAACTTTAAAGAAACAATCTTACGAAAAGTTGAGACCCCCCCAGCCATATTCTGACGTAACATGGGTACCTTTAACCAATGGTACACTTTTGCAATCAGTTGTGAATTGGTTTTTCGTGACAAGTGCTACATTTTGGTAATACAAAAGGAGCTAATTTAGACTTTAAAGGCTGAGCACACAAAAACTCATTATTTACGTCATGCAATGTTTTTGAATTACTAAACATTATAAAGATATATTCCACGTTTCTTATAAAGTCATAAAGTATCTTGGCTTTGTCATCAGAATTCTTTTTAAGTAATAATGAATTTTATTAGCTATAAATGGGATGAAAATGTAAAAAGAAAATAAAAACCTCTCATTACTTTAATAGACTTTTATATTTTTTAATATAATATTAACTACGGAAACTGTCTACTTTTGCTACTGCCATCTGTTGACCAAAGAAAGCAGTTATATATATAATCACGATAATAAATATATGTTGTTTTGTCACTTTAATTAACTACCACTTTCATAAACTATTTGTCAATAAAATATTAGGTGATTACATTGCTTTAAACCTCAGTTATTTTAATAACACGATACTTACAAATATATTTTTTTTCATTTATATGTTGTCTGCAGTCTTCTTTATTTTATGTATAGGTTATACTACACTAAATAATATAATGCTTTGATAACAAATGTTCTGTCATAACTGCCCCCCAGTGGCACAGCGGTATGTCTGCGGACGTACACTGTTAGAAACCGGATTTCGATACTTGTGGTGGATGGTAAAAAATGGCCCGGCATGACCAGGTGGTTAGGACGCTCGACTCGCAATCTGAGAGTCGCGGGTTCGAATCCCCCGTTTCACCAAACATGCTCGCCCTTTCAGCCGTGGTGGCGTTATAATGTGACGATCAATTCCACTATTCGTTGGTAAAAGAGTAGCCCAAGAATTGGCGGTGGGTGGTGATGACTAGCTGCCTTCCCTTTAGTCTTTCAGTGCTAAATTAGGGACGGCTAACGCAGATAGACCCTCGTGTAGCTTTGCGCGAAATTCAAACTATCATAATCGTCAACGCTTTTCAATCAAGTGGCTTTGGACATGAAACCTGATCAGAAATAAAGCTGTACTGTTAATTTTGAATGAATATTTTGTAACAAAATAACACGTTAAGAACAAGCTTCCCTTTATTGTTTCACTCTGGCTGTTATAATTTATCTTGTAATTCGATTATTATTGAAATATAGAAATATTTCAAAAAATAGCAATAATCTATGTAAAGAGGGAAACAAATTCTTTAGACTGAAAAAAATATTTAATGAAAACACGTTTTTTATTTATTCATCCACCCCCCCCCCCAGCGGCACAGCGGCATGTCTGCGGACTTACAACGCTAGAATCCATGCTTCGATACCCGCGGTGGCCAGAGCACAGGTACCCCTTTGTGTAGCTTTGTGCTTAATTAGAAGCAAACAAACAAATAATTTATTCATCAAGAGAAATGATTCCCCGGGGTGGGGGGTGGGGGTGAAGTGTTCGTACTATTTTAATTTCGTTACGTAGAAAGAAACTTCAAACCAGTCCTAACCAGACGTGAAGAAAATCATGGTAAGGTGGTTCCTTGTTTTCCATATATCTAGAAAAAGTAGTGAGGGAAGTATAACTTTTGATTTACTAGTTTTGTAATTTCGCGTATAGTTTTACAAGGTCTAAATGCATTTCCTATCAATTCTTCAGCTACTGTTGCCTGGTTCTCTCGGTGTGTCAGCGGTAAGTTTAGGGAGGTAAACTTTAAAATCTCGCGATGGACAGGGCGCAGATAGCCCATTGCGTAGGTTTGCGCTAAAATAACAACAGTCTCTTATCTGATCGGATAGTGGGATTTGACTGTCACTCCTTTAGCGCACCCATGTCCCCAAAGTGAGGAGTGTATTTTTACTACAACGGGTCGCGAACCAGGAATCACCAGATTCACATTCCGGAAACGCTAACCACGCCCGATCCACATAAGTTCAAAAAAAAAGTACAAGAAAAGATACGAATTAAATTTAACAACTGCAAAAATAAATAAATATGAAATAACGTGAACTAATTAAACAGACGCTAATTCGATTAGGATGTATCATTCGGAGCAAACGTGTTATGTCAAAGTACTTGGTGGTATTGAAAAAAACCTCTTTCAGAAAACCGGTACAGCATCAACGTCAAAAATAAATAACATAAAAACAACAATATTAGAATTATTCAGCAAATACATGAAACATTTCCTCGAATTATTGGGTCAGAAAAGATATATATATATATATATATTTATAGTACAAATACTTTGGAAAAGAGTAATATATTATATTAGTACAAATACTTTGGAAATTATTAGCCTATGATTATAGTACAAATACTTTGGAAAAAATTAGCCTTTAATCATAGTACAAGTACTTTGGAAAAGAGTAATCTATTATATTAGTACAAATACTTTGGAAAAGAGTAGCCTTTAATCATAGTACAAGTACTTTGGAAAAGAGTAGCCTTTAATCATAGTACAAGTACTTTGAAAAAGAGTAGCCTTTAATCATAGTACAAATACTTTGGAAAAAGTAGCCTTTAATCATAGTACAAGTACTTTGGAAAATACTAATCTATTATATTAGTACAAATACTTTGGAAAGAGTAACGTACCAGGAACGTAACTCGTGTGGTTTCACGAATTTCTGCCATAATGTGTTTGTAAACATAGTTCTTTTTAGACATAACAGTAACCTAATTTCTTTAACATTTAAATCCTTAATATTATTATTACGTTTTTTTTTTTTAAATCTTCAACGTTTCATTGTTTCAGTGCCAAACTATCTAACAAAGAACGGAAGTTACTGAACTAATTAGTACTCATAGGCTAATCTTTTCCAAAGTACTTGTACTATGATTAAAGGCTAATCTTTTCTAAAGTACTCGTATTATGATTTATGCTGAATCTCAGAAATATATATCGTTAAAAGTTAGGTTGCTCATATCGCTAAAAGAAAAAGATAAAAAAAATAATGCGAATTATAAGTATATTATGACAGAAACTATTGAAAACATATGAAGAAAAGTTAAGGCTCATCAGGATAACGGTATAAAAATACGGTCATTATTAATTCAGTACAATAAAACCTATAGTTCTATATAAATTATAATAACACCATGGTCGATGGGAGTGAAAGTTGGGTGAAAGCTAATAACACCATGGTCGATGGGAGTGAAAGTTTGTGTGAAAGCTAATAACACCATGGTCGATAGGAGTGAAAGTTTATGTGAAAGCTAACGCAATTTTTTGTGTTATTTAAGGCTCGGATTAATATTCTTATTAATTTCATAATGAATATTAGAAACAGGGTAATACCAAAAACATCTTTAATTACGGGCGTTTCGGAATTGTTTCTCATATCATCACCAGTTCACAATATCTTAACTACATAAAATAACATCAGTTAACACAAATTGTGTTTTTAGTTTTCCTGAACGATAATTGCTTTAACAAATGTACTTACTAAAAATGGGTATTTTTTTAGAATATTTAATGTAAAACGTGGATATTATTATGACAGTCAGTGAATAATATATTGTATTTATTGTATGACATAGTATGTGAATTACAAACCATTAAGCTACCTACACCGCAGGGAATCGACCTCCGGATTTTAGCGTTGTAAGTCCGTAAACTTACCACTGTCCCATTGAGAAACCGAAAAAAAAACACGTGGATTTTGACTTAGTAACCTTTCCTAGTCATTTAAAGAGTGGAAAGGTCAGATTCTACATAAATCAAAATGAACTGATCCTTAGTACTAGAACAAATCTCAAAGGTATAATATTAAAACTATTTGATTTACATTGTATACTTGGTGTTAGAAATAAAAATAAATAATATTTTAACAAGCACATAGTAATAAATAATAACAAAGTAAAAATGGTTGCTGCCGTACGGTTACTTCCCTGTCATTGTTGGTTCGAAATTAGCGACTGTGCCACGCTATCTGAGCTGCGCACTGACAAAAGTGCGCGATGGGATCCCATGACTAAAGGGAGGCTGTACTTTGATTGATGCTAAATCTCTATAGCATGTAAATCAAATTTAAATATTATTCTAAAAATAATTTTGGGTTCTATTCCTAATTTAGTTTAAATAAATGTTTTTTCATACACTGAAAAGATAAAAAGAAGAAAAATAATCAAAGTAAGAAGTATAGACAGTTAAGACTTGTTTAGAATAAAATTATATAGATACAGCCATTATCAACTAACCTAAAGTTCTGTATAATGACACCAGATCAATCTAGATACAGCCATTATCAACTAACGTAACGTTCTGTATAATGAAACCAGATCAGTCTGGATACAGCTATTATGAACTAACCTAAAGTTCTGTATAATGACACCAGATCAATCTAGATACAGCCATTATCAACTAACCTAAAGTTCTGTATAATGACACCAGATCAATCGACCTTTTCATTCGGATCAAACGAAATAATACTCGAAAAATATTTTACACATTATCTTCTAGAAAGTTCTAAGTACACAAAACAAAGTGTATAGTATATATAACATTATATCTTACTAATATCAGGGTTTTCTTTGCTAAAACACGTTGCTGAGTCGATCGAGAAAGGATTTCTTTGTCATTCACAACAGCTACAATCATTTTAAAGTTCTCTACAGATTGATATTTATATGTTGATTCAGTCTTCTAACGAAATCCGGAGACACGTGGAACATGATATCACTATAAGGCCGATACAGCGTATTCAAAGTTGTCCTGTGTATTTATAAAGCCACTTAGTACACGCATGCATATTAGTATAAGACTGTTACCCGATGAAGGCTCCAGTAAGAGGGTCGAAAGCTCGCAAATAAATAAAAGAAAAAGTATTACAGTCCGTGTATAACTCTAAATATTCACCAACCTACGTATGAGTATTAAAAAAACATGTTTTTGTTGTGATGTCAATTTGGGTTTATTTTTTGAATTACCATTTCGGTTTAACTTCTACAGACTGTTGTCCAATGAAGGCTCCAGTAAGAGAACCGATAGTTCGCAAATAAATAGAAGAAAAGTATTTATTATGTTCAATCAAATATTACAATGCTCAATAATAAACTTGTTTAACGTGTGCTCTAAATATCTTGGTTTATTAGGTATAAGCAACACAACGCTTTAAACGTGTATATCAGTTTATTTAGAGCCAAAACTACTTTAAAATAAAAATGGACTCTAGATATTTCGGCTTACTAAAGTTTAAGCCATCATCAGGCGTTAAAACATCTAATTTAATATTCTTTAGTCATGTATTTATAAACATAAATAAAATTTAGGTGCAAGTGCAACTTTGCTTGACAGTTGTCCAAACTGTGTGATCTAACTCATGATATAGTGTTAGCCAAAATGTTTGTATATTTTGTAACAAATAAGATCATTATTATTAAGATGGAATACAAATACACTTAGTGCTGTCATGCTGAGAAATGCATGTTATATTAAACATCTACATATGTAATTTGTATAATGAGACAGGTTCTATGGACATCATGAACGATTTATTAGAACAGTAAATAATTTTATCAAATACCTGTAGAAAGATGTGTAATTCTCCATTTCACCTATCATAACAAAACCTTACCAAAACATATATAATGATAAAATATAGCATCAAATTATTATAAATAGCGTTTGTAACCTTATATCACTTCATATTAAACATTCAATTCTTGGTTGGTCATCCTCGTACTTTAATAGCCGCCGCAAGGCGACGTGGCATGTTGTCTATGAGGTTATTGATATAATCTACCGTGATTTCATCCCAACCTCTCACTAGAAGGCGCTGCATCTCAGCTACAGTAACTGGCTTAGGGTCGTGGTTATAAATTTTCCGGCTCAGCTCTGCCCAACAGTTCTCAATGGGATTGTAATCTGGAGACTTTGCTAGCCATGGCAATCTTGTAACGTCGTCCTGATCGAGATAATCCCGTAAAATACGCGCAGTGTTGGCAGTGGCATTGTCGTCCTCAAACAAAAAGTTATTGCCAAACCTTGCCCTAGCATATGGCAGTAATATCGTCGCCATGTGATGCCTATAGGGGACGCCATTAACGTTTCCCTGGAGGATATGAAGAGAAGTTTTTCCACCATGATGAATAGCTGTCCAAACATGTACTGCACCACCTCCTTTCTGTTCCATGTAGGAAAGACAGTCTTCCCTCATCTGTTCTCCAGGCAAACGACGAACACGAATCCTACCATCAGCTTTAACAAGACGGAAACAGGACTCATCTGAAAAGATGACATGTCGCTAGTGTCCTAACTGTAAGTTGTCATGCTGTTGATTTGCATATAGTCCTTTTTGCAAAATAACCTTGCTCAGCCAGTCTCCTATTCACTGTTCTTCTGGATACCCTGGAATAATTGTGTTCATGCCATTCTTGTCGTCAGGTGTTGCAAGACTTCTTTTGACCTTGACGTGAACAACTTTTCCTGTTGTCCGATGACGTTTCAGGATTCTGAATACAGTACATTGGGGTACCCTACTGTTTTGTTAATTTCCGTTTGCTTCATACTATTTCTGGACAGACTCATGATATAACTTCTGGCACGTGACGAGGCATGACTCTACACCAAGTACAGAGAAAGTGTCTGAACAAATTGTTGATCTGTTTCGAAAAAGATAATACCAAAAGCACACTTTTTTACACAAACCAGGTGTGTATGTGTGTAATGACAAACAAATGTTCAAAACAACTTATACAGACCAAAATAACAACTGTTATATGTTTGTCCGATCATACAGTACCTTCTCTGTTACTACTCGGGCTTTTACTCAGTAGCTACTCCATGCATGTAGACAATAACACCAATACATAACAGTATACAAACATTTTGGCCAAGACTGTAGTAGCATTGTTATAAGTATAAATACCGATTTAACTTATCCGTACAATATAGAACAGTATACAAACATTTTGGCCAAGACTGTAGTAGCATTGTTATAAGTATAAATACCGATTTAACTTATCCGTACAATATAGAACAGTATACAAACATTTTGGCCAAGACTGTAGTAGCATTGTTATAAGCATAAATACCGATTTTTCTTATCCGTACAATATAGAACAGTATACAAACATTTTGGCCAAGACTGTACTAGCATTGTTATAAGTATAAATACCAATTTAACTTATCCGTACTATTACTCTAGAGGATTTTCACAGATTGTTAAACCGAAGCATACGCCGAGTCGGTTTTCTTTTAAAGTTATTTGGAGCACTCCAGTTGCTCAGCGGTAAACTTGAGGGTTTATACACTAAAAATTGAGGTTCGATTCTCGTGGTAGACACACCGCATATTATGTGGCTTTGCGCTTAAACACAAATGATTAAGTTGTGTTGACTCTTGTTAAGTAGCTTAGTAATGAAGATCAGCAAAGTTTAACACTGTTTATTGTATGTTATGTTTAACAGCTGGTTATTAGTCAAATACGATAACTTTCGTGTTTCCAGTGTTCTTACCTTTTGATGGTTTAAATAATCCTTGTTGACTAGTAAAATATATTTACTTCCCTGTTTTAAAAGTTCTTACATCGTTTGTTGATTATTAAAATATATTAACCTCCCTGTTTTAAAAGTTCTTACATCGTTTGTTGATTATTAAAATATATTAACTTCCCTGTTTTAAAAGTTCTTACATCGTTTGTTGATTACTAAAATATGTTAACATCCCTGTTTTAAAAGTTCTTACATCGTTTGTTGATTACTAAAATATGTTAACATTCCTGTTTTAAAAGTTCTTACACCGTTTGTTGATTACTAAAATATATTAACCTCCCTGTTTTAAGAGTAAAGTAAAATCTTAAGTGATTTTCGTCAAATTGGATACTGATTTAATTGATAATCTTGAAAGTAATTTTGACATTGTTTTATAGTTTTAACAAAAGCCTTTATGAAGCAAAAACAGATATCTCCTGTATTGGTACCTCGGTATCTCAACGGTAAGTTTACGATATTATAAAGGTAGAAATCGGGGTTCGATAACCTTGGTGGACACAGCGAAGGTAACCTCTGTGAAGTCCCGTGCTTGAACAAACAAACCCCCTGTATTGAATTATCTGATAATTAAGAGTAAAAAAACAAAAATGACATGGTTTTTTGTTTTGTTTTTTTTGGCACAATTTCAGTCGTCTAGTCTCGATGTTATAACTTTAATAAACGTGTTTCTAAATGTCAAACAGAACAAGTATCACTTGTTTAACTTCGAAACAAAAGTAGGTAACGCAATAAGTTTGATAACGCTTCAATAATTTAAGTTCGCATTTGGAAGGAAAGGATAGTTTTGGAGAAAACTCATTATAGATATAACTGTATTGAGTACGATAAAGGAACAGTTAACTGAAAGGAAAGAACAAATGTGCTTAAGTTACAAGAACCAACGTACGTAAGTTCAGAAATAAAATTGATGAAGTACACCAAAAACATAAATATTTATGATATGGCTAATATACTACTACGTGGGATAGAAAAAACATAAATATTTATGATATGACTAATATACTACTACGTGGGATAGAAAAAACATAAATATTTATGATATGACTAATATGCTTCTACGTGGGATAAAAAAAACATAAATATTAATGATATGACTAATATGCTTCTACGTGGGATAGAAAAAAACATAAATATTTATGATATGGCTAATATGCTTCTACGTGGGATAAAAAAAAAACATAAATATTTATGATATGGCTAATATGCTTCTACGTGGGATAAAAACCCATAAATATTAATGATATGGCTAATATGCTTCTACGTGGGATATAAAAAACATAAATATTTATGATATGGCTAATATGCTTCTACGTGGGATAAAAACCCATAAATATTAATGATATGGCTAATATGCTTCTACGTGGGATAGAAAAAACATAAATATTTATGATATGGCTAATATGCTTTTACGTGGGATAGTAAAAACATAAATATTTATGATATGGCTAATATACTTCTACGTGGGATAGAAAAAACATAAATATTTATGATATGACTAATATACTTCTACGTGGGTTGTTGGAATATTTAGTGGAGTCTTCCAATTACTGTTCAAGTTTTTGTTCGAATTAATAAGATGAACAAATGTTCGTATAATGTTTGATGGTATGGGTTTATTTGTTAAGTGTAAAGTTACACGATGTTCTGTGCCCACCACGGGTATCGAAACCCGGTTTTTAGCGTTAGAAACCTTCAAACTTACCGTTGAACAACTGGGGCGTATGATGGCACGAGTATCAAGCCTAACGAAACACGGAGTTTTTATATTTGGAAATGTATACAGAAGGAAGAAAAATTCAATTGACATGTAATAGCATTAAACTCTATATAATATACACGAATATCGATTCAACGTGCTCAGTAAAAGACATCTCAAAACACCATACATGTAATAGCATTAAACTCTACATAATATACACGAATATCGATTCAACGTGCTCAGTAAAAGACATCTCAAAACACCATACATGTAATGTATACCCCGTCGCTATATAATATACACGAATATCGATTCAACGTGCTCAGTAAAAGACATCTCAAAACACCATACATGTAATAGCATTAAACTCTACATAATATACATGAATATCGATTCAACTTGCTCAGTAAAAGACATCTCAAAACACCATACATGTAATAGC
>NW_013671782.1:49104-54633 GCF_000517525.1 Limulus polyphemus | reverse complement strand
TATATATATATAAACTTAAATTTACAAATTAATGAAACTATTAGATTTGATATATTTTTTTTAAATTCACAGATCTCTTGCACAGATGTCTCTACTGTTTGGTCAGTTTGTTCGTGGTATGGCAGCTGGGGCACGTTTGTTTGAGGTTAGATTAAAATTTTATAGTACAAAGGAAATAGTAGATTTTTTATTTGAATAAGGTCTACAGCTTAATTTGGAGTACATATTATGACTTGCAGCCTAATAGCAGGAAACATTTGACTTCTTACTGCATAATTTTATTTAGTATCTAACTTAGAGTAGTAGTATTTTTTTGGTCTGGGAGCAGGAAACATTTTACCTTATACTATGTAATTTTATCTAGTACATATCTTGGAGTACATATGTCTTGCAGCCTAATAACGGGAAGCATTTTATTTCCAACCTTATAATCTTATGTAGTATATAATTTAAAGTGACATGTCAGATGTTTAAATTTTGGTGGTAAACTCGTACAAAAAATAATCACCTATAACATACCCCCAAATAATGTGCTGAAACGTTCTACTTCCAATCACTGAAAAGATTCTGTGCAAATTTTTAAAGTTTATAGTAGGTATCTGGTGGTTTATGTCAAAGACCATGGTATTTTAGGTTCTTATGTACAATTGTTCATATTTACCTTCGCCCGATCTTTATCTTAACAATAAAATAAAAAACAACAACAGGAAATTATAAGATAATTTTCCAGTGAAGACAAACTATTTAATAAAACCAGAAGTGGTAATATTATACATTAGTTTCATAAATGTGAAAACAAATTCACAAGTTTTTATACATAATAGCTCTAAGGATTTGAAATAACTAT
The DNA here is from genome assembly GCF_000517525.1 of Limulus polyphemus. Taxonomy (NCBI): domain Eukaryota; kingdom Metazoa; phylum Arthropoda; class Merostomata; order Xiphosura; family Limulidae; genus Limulus; species Limulus polyphemus. The sequence goes on along the minus strand of NW_013671782.1, from coordinate 53,786 downwards.
TATTGTGAGTATTGAATTTCATGGTAAACTTCAGGTAATCCAGTAATACTTCTTAAAACTTGTAATTAGGGTAAAGTTTGAATTCAATCCACAAACAGTACCCCATTTTTTATTTTGTGATAGACAGATAGAAGAATTAAAATTAAAAAGCAAGAAACTAGTATTTCAGTTCTGTAAAAGTGGAACTTCAAATTAATGGAACTCAGACTGGTCAGTCCTAGTGGTGGGGTGATAAGTGTGAAATGAGGTACAGCAAAGCTTTTGCTGTTTACTTAAGCAAAACCTTTTATAGTTGTGAAAGAACTACAGAGGCACATTTTCAATTTACATGTGACTGTGAACAATAACAATGTTACTTTAATTTGGTTTAAAGTTCGCAAAAATGAGTGATTAAATTTTCCTTATCATAGACTATTCATTGTTTATCCTGAGATGAAGAAAACTTCGAAAACTGATTTTTTTTTAATCAAAGCCAACTGTGTAAAATATAGCAAAATAAACTTTCCAAGCAGTAGAAGTATATGCACAAGTCAAAATAATTATTTATTTTCTATGGAATTTAACTCAAAAATTTACTTTTCTAACTGATTCTTGCAGGTATTTTATGTATCTAATAAAAATAATATAATTGTTTACTTTAGTTTTATGAGTAACTATGTGATAAAACAGTGTGTAACTAAATGGAATACTACAAGCTTATTTGTCACTGATTTCAGTTCATGGGTCAGTCTGGTGTAATTAGTAATGTGTATTGTGTGAGTGTATGTGTTAAGCTAATGACTGAAGTATGACGGATATTTGGCTTTCCAAAGTCTAAAATAATGTCAGAGTAGCAAAATAATAGTAATTGAAAGTCTTTATAATAATAATAAAAATAATTCTTTAAATTGATTTTATCTGTTTTTATCTGCTCTTTGTTACTGTTGAAAATTAAAATTTTAATGATAGTTTATTATTGTTATTTGTTTACATTTGGTGAATCTATATTTCCAATGACAGCCTCTAAGTTATTTAAAACTGTACAACATACAGTGCATCTCTTAGTAACATTCAAAAGATGGTGAAATCATTTTGGACCAATGAGATTGTGAAAGAGCACTCAGCATAACAACAAATATCCCTTTATTAGTTGACTGTTGGAGCAGCTGAAAGTATTTTTTCACAATTCCAAATGTTTTTTATGCTCCTGACCTTTCATTGTTCCTTTGTTAAAGACCTTTAATTAACTTTCATTCTTTCTAGTTACTATAATACTACATCTCTGTTCCTAACTATTATTAACTGCAGTCATTTGCCTTACTGACTTGATGCATTGCTTTGTGTTATTTTGAAGTTTTGAGTCTTTTGAGATTGATGCTTTTTGAAGTTATAAAGCAAGATTAATAGGTATGGTTCTGTATAGAGTTACCTGAAATTGTAAAGTATATCTCCCTGTTAGTCCTGCATGAAACTAGGGCTAAACAAAGTCCTGCATCTGAGTGGTTGAAAAACAAGGAATGTTCTTTAAAATTTTCATTTGGGAGTTTAACCAATTGTATAAATATAAATGAATAAATATAAAATTTGTGAGTACATTTTTCTCTTTAATGTAATGTTTCTTATCAAGAACCACTTCACTATTCTCAGATTGTATGTAATATAATACATGTCAGTTGACATAATTATATTCAAGGTTTAATAAAAGTTAATAAATAGCAAAACGGAATTGTTTTTCTTTTGTTTATTCACCTAAGTGTTTATTGGCTGTTCTTAGTTTTTCTGAACAGAAATAGAGCTATAATTATGTTTCATTGACTGAAGATCCTTTTGAGATCTTATTTTCTGAAATGTATTATTTTCGGTTTTTCTATCTTTACAACAGCCAATTTCTTGGCTCTAACTCTGCAGAATTAGATAGACTGGTACACAAGTAAATTAGGAGAAGCTCACCACCCAAATAAAAAAGATTATAAAAACCCACACCACTAATACTGTGACAGATTAGAAGATACCTGCTACTCCAATAACAATTTATTAAGAAATAGTTCCACTCATATTGTAATAAATTAAAAATGTGTTTTCAAATATAAGGTTGTAAGAACTAATTCTGTTAACACTACTGTAACAAGTTGGAAATTTGTTTCTTATGTAAGTGATATATTAGGAATCAATTCCACTGACACTGTAACAGATTAGAAGTTTACTTTTCAAGTAAATGAGATAATAAAAATCAATCCTAATGACATTATACTGTAACAAATTGGAAATTTACTTCTCAAGTAAGTGAGATTATAAGGATCAGTTCTATTGTGAAAAATTAGCTGAAGTTTACCACTCAAGTAAGAGGTATTATAAGAATCAGTTACATTAATAATTTGATGAAGTTTGAGACTTGATTAGTAAAAGATATTATAATCATGTAGGCTTTAAGCAGATATTTCTAATTATTATAGAGGGCAGCATTTTTATTGAAATGGTATATCATTCAATAGAAAATAGAAAGCTAGACCATTATAACATAAAGAATTGTCTCAAATGTAATTACTGGTTCCTTTTCTATTTAATATTATGGAGCTTTGTAACAGAAAGCAAACAACATGGCCATAAGCTAACTCTTCAATTTTTATTTACATAAGGTTTCAAATGAAAACCATAAGATACATAATACTGATTGATAAAAAGAAACCTGTACCAATATTTAGTTTTAACATGAGAAAAGCTATTTATCAGTTATTGTGTTATAAATGTGTTAATCCTATAGTTGTGGTTAAATAGAATAATTCCTTTATAACAGCTCTTTAGGCTTTGAACTTTTTTATTTAAGTAACTGATAATCTGTTTATTTTTTATATTTCTGTTTGTTTAATTGACCATGCTTGAATTGCAGTATATTAATATGGAGTCGTCAATTCCACTAGTTGGTGGAGTAGTTATTCCTGAAGATCAGCTACAAGGAGAAGTGGAGTTCAGAAATGTTAGTTTCACCTATCCTACCAGGCCACAACAGGTACAGATATATATAATGTACAGTAGTACTTGAAAAGTAGATGTGGTTTCATTTTCATGTTTTAGATGAACAAAAGGAAAGAAGTTCCACAGTAAAACATGTTAAGGTATAGATGTTTTAAACAACATAACATTTGGAACACTATGTTTTGAAAATAAGAAGGTAAAAGCTTACAGAGGTAGTAATATATGAAATTGAGTGAAGTTAGTCAGAAAGCTGTCTGTCTGTTTTCAGTTTTTACAAATATCATTTCCCCTTTCCTTAATACTTTCGTGGTATAAGTGATTTCCCTAATTATGCAATGAAACGTAAAGCCTCATTATAAACTCTATCTTAGATACTGCTAATTTTATGGCTTTATGTTATGTTTTATGACAGAATGACTTCATTGACAGCTTTCTCTTGAGTGCGCCATCGATAGTGCACACTATGATTTAAATAATAATAATTCAATGATCATGATATTTAATATTTTTTTATTTTTTTCAGAATAATTTTGCCATTTTTTAGAAGAGTTATGAATATTTCACAATTTTACGATTGTAAATTAGGGACATCAGATAAAATAATCCTTTGTGTGGATGATAATAGTTCAAGGATTATGATGGGAAGCCTACAATGTGCTTGGAGTGTTTCAATGACAAACATAAATGAAAATTAGAATGAATTAAAATATTCATTGTGTATCTTTTTTTTTCCAATTTTCATAAAAGACTTTCTAAAAAAAAGTCTAATTAGTTTTTGCTCCACTTAGGCACTAGGAAAATTTTCTTTCCATTTCATTTCTGTCCTTATTATATATAACGGTTTTCATAACAGTTGTTTATTTATGAAAGAAATCTCAGTTAGTTTTCTTTTTTTGCTTCATATACTCACAATGAAAAATTTAATGCCAGTCTCTGGATGTAATTTTAAAATAAATAGTGATTTAATCATGTAAATTTGTTTTATTTCATTTGTCCTTTCAACTTGGCATTCGTACTCCACCTGTTGTACATAGTGGAAAGAGTGACTTCATTATAACCATTTGTACAAAATATATACTTTCATATAGGACTTTGGAGATACGAGGTGTGGTGCTGTGTACCATGGGTGGTGCACGATGTCATGAACGTGTTAAGGTAGTGGGAAATATAATTGGCAGTTCTTTGGTTAGCAGTAAAGTTAAGAAGTTTTCTCATTTTACCCCATCACATTTGTTATGATTTGTAATATAATGTTATCTTATCTTCTTTGCATCGCTAATACTTTGAAGAAAAGTAGTATGACATGTATTTTTAAGAAACCATTACTATGAACTATGGTGGAAAAAAACATTCAGCTTCAGTTTCATTACTGCATAGTTTTAAAGAACCCATCTGCTTCAGATACTGTTTACTTCTGACAAATAAGTCTGGTCCTAGATTATACAAAATTTTTAGGTATTTGATAAATCTTCTGTCTTTCATTCTGTAAAAATTAACACTAGATTTTAAATATTAACACAGAACTTTGTCAGAGGTGGAGTTTGGTCTATTAAGCAAATGATAATATAAAATGAATTGATTAATTATATATATATAAAAGATATATTGTCTCTGTAAAGAAGAAGGTATTACAAGTATTATAATTGATATCTTGTTCATCTAACAAATACTTTTAGTGAATTGATTAATTATATATATATAAAAGATATATTGTCTCTGTAAAGAAGAAG
>NW_013671782.1:46500-48681 GCF_000517525.1 Limulus polyphemus | reverse complement strand
TTAATTATGTAAAAAGTATGCCTTACAAGTTACAAGTATTTAATTATGTAAAAAGTATGCCTTACAAGTTACAAGTATTTAATTATGTAAAAAGTATGCCTTACAAGTTACAAGTATGTAATTATGTAAAAAGTATGCCTTACAAGTTACAAGTATTTAATTATGCTCTAGCAGTTGCAACGGAGTTGGTATTACCATGCTTCCAATGTAATAAAATTATATAAACTTTATGAGATTGCAATGGAAGTAGTATGTTAAAGAACTGAGTATCGTTCATTAAGTATTTGAGTGATTAAATTTTTAAATCAAATTCTTTACTCTGGTGAAATTGTTTTATTTATTGCTTGTTGTGCTTATGAGAAATGTAAAACTAAAACAAACATTGAGTTAACCTGTGTAGAATAATTGTTGCCTTTACCTCCCACTTCAAATATATTTCAGTTGGTGTTAGAAAACTTCAGCATACATATACCAGCTGGTAAAATGGTGGCATTGTGTGGACCATCTGGTGGAGGTGAGTCAAATATATTTCAGTTGGTGTTAGAAAACTTCAGCATACATATACCAGCTGGTAAAATGGTGGCATTGTGTGGACCATCTGGTGGAGGTGAGTCAAATATATACACCTGGAAAAAAGTTAAGCACCCTCGTGTTTTTTTCAAGTGATTCAGATTCGACGTTCTTGTGACTGATTATAAATTACCATTCAATCTAAATGTGTTAATCAAATGAAATTATGCATTATTGGGCACAAGAAAACAAGATTATCACCGTAAAATAACAATTTTTAATTTACATATCATCAAAATATGGACAGTTTTCACACTTAAAATTATCTTTAATAAGTATTGTCAGTGAAAGCCCAAAAACGTTATTGAATTGTCAAATCACATTACAAAATGTCAATCATGACCCACACATTGATAATTAGTCATCGAAAAGTCAATATCGGGTATATCCACCGTTTGCCTGGATGACTGCTGCAACCCTGCGCCGCATACTGCCAGTTAGACGTCTGATTTAGTTGAAGCGTTATCTGTCGCCATTCTCGGTGCAAGTGAGCTTCTAACTGTTGCAATGTCTGTGGAGGAGGCTCCAAAGCCTGTATTCGCCTACCCAATTGGTCCCAGATGCTCTATAGGGTTGAGATCTGGACTTCTTGCTGGCCAAGGAAGAGTGTTGACGGATTCATTCTCTAAATAAGCCTTTACTGCCCTAGAGCGATGAGGTCTAGCGTTGTCATCCATGAATAAAGGTCTTGACGCTAACGTGTGGTTGTCAAAATGAGGCACAACTACAGGTGTAAGCACGTCCCTGGTGTACTTTTCGCCAGTAAGGTTGCCATTGATTGTTACCAAATCCAGCTTGCAATCATGCGAGACACAGCCCCATACCATAACTGAGCCCCCACCAAAAGGCACTGTTAGAACAATGTTTCTTGGAGTGTAAGCTGCGTTACGATGCCTCCAAACACGGGTTACGTGGAGTAAAAATCTACTCTCGTCAGACCAGTGTATTCGTCGCCAGGATTGAAGGTTCCAGTTCTGCCTTGCTCTGCACCAGGCCAACCTCTCCCTGTGATGGCGATGGGGGAAAAAACGCCCCTGATTTAAATGTCACACCTGAACGCTCACATCCTTTTAATTATGTTTGAAATTATGAACATTGCTCAACATCATGAAAATTAAACGTTATTTTCAATAAGCAATCCTGAAAAATATTTGGGGGTGCTTAACTTTTTTCCAGGTGTATATCTTAAATACTTGATTTTGGAGCATTAACTTGTGTAATTTAAAAAACAAAAACCCTAGTAATATTAGTTACAACTTTTTTAGCTAATATTATGGTAATGTGAGAAATATTTGTAGAACCTAGATAATTATAATTTGAGCTTGTAATTTCTTACCCACAAAATCAAAATTACATCCTGCTTTATATAATGTTATAAACCATATATCTTGATGTTGTTTAATTTTATTTTAAAACTGGTAAAAACCAAGATGAATCAAATGGATAATTATTTAAACTAATTTTTAATATATACACCTGGAAAAAAGTTAAGCACCCCCAAATATTTTTCAGGATTGCTTATTGAAAATAAGGTTTAATTTTCATGATGTTGAGCAATGTTCATAATTTCAAACATAATTAAAAGGATGTGAGCGTTCAGGTGTGACATTT
>NW_013671782.1:34774-46490 GCF_000517525.1 Limulus polyphemus | reverse complement strand
TGCTCTATAGGGTTGAGATCTGGACTTCTTGCTGGCCAAGGAAGAGTGCTGATGGATTCATTCTCTAAATAAGCCTTTATTGACCTGAACGCTCACATCCTTTTAATTATGTTTGAAATTATGAACATTGCTCAACATCATGAAAATTAAACCTTATTTTCAATAAGCAATCCTGAAAAGTATTTGGGGGTGCTTAACTTTTTTCCAGGTGTATATTTCAGTTGATGTTAGAAAACTTCAGCATACATATACCAGCTGGTAAAATGGTGGCATTGTGTGGACCATCTGGTGGAGGTGAGTTGGATGAGAGTGTTGCTTAAACATTATTCTTATATCAACTTAAGTCTTCAGTGGTAAGTTTACAGGTTTACAACACTAAAATCCCATGTTTGATTCTTATGGTGGACTGAGTGTGGATAGCTTATTGGGGAGCTTTTACTAAAATAAAACAAACAAAATTCATCAACTTAAAACCAATAGCAGAGCGAAAAGCTTTTATAAATAATTAAATTTAGTATTTACATGGAAGAAATGCTCTAAAATTTTTCCTAATGTGTAATTAAACCATATTGTATGTTAGATGATATTAAACTATATATAACTTTTTTTTTCTTAAAAATGACTGCTTCTCTTTCTCTTTACATATAAGTACAATATCAATTCTTCATGATGTTTTTCTGTAGGAAAGTCTACAGTGGCTGCTCTTCTTGAGAGATTTTATGATGTTGATAGTGGAAGCATCACATTAGATGGAAAAAACTTGGATCAGTTAGATCCAAAATGGCTTAGAGGACATGTTTTAGGATTTATCAACCAGGTGAAATTGTTGTTTACTAATTCTCCAGAAAACTAATAAATAGATTGAAAGTAGTTGTTGTTTTTTCTTGAAAAAAGTTATTAATTTTTATATTTAAGTTATATTAAAGATAATGACAGAATGTATTCCATAATTTTCTGTAAAAGAGAACAGTTTCTTCAGTGGATTTTATGAACAGTAAATCACAATGGTAAACTGCAGATGAAAGTAGTTGCTCTAAATTTTAAAATCAACTTTCTCTCTGATACAAGGACATTGAGTTGATGCTATTTTTTCCAGGAACAGATTATTTTTAAATTTTTGGGAAAGAGATGATTATATGATAAAACTATTATGATAGTCTTTAGTCATACATTGTACTTCATGCCAATAATTTATAAAAACCAAGCTGGAATCAATTCAGTTTCTTATCGGCTTATTTTTAATCATTTGATCCCTGATGTATTATTGTACTTTCCTGGATATGAGTTGTTGCATATAAGCAAACATGTTAGAAAGCTTTAAAGGAAATGAGTAAATTTTACTTAATGTTCAAAACCTGATTAGAATGAGGGTTATAAAGTGAATAACAGAAGACAGTGGGAAAAAAAAGCTGAAAGTAATGAAATGGTTACTGAATAAAAGTTTAGAGATGGCTTGAATGGGTAATGAAGAAAACTTTATTAACAATGTACAATGTTTCAACAAGATTATGTCATCATCAGGTACAAGTAGTTTACGGAGACACACAAATATATATACACGCACACACAGTATGGAACAAAGAGGTCACATGACAGGAGATTGCTTAACAGCTCAGTAAAGGTATCTTGGTACCTCAGGGTGTTGGTTTAGAGTATGGCTGTTTTGTTCAGTTAAGATAGCTTACTTTATTTTGCATTTGTTATTTGTCCATACCTATCTAGTAAAATGTTTCCATTGTCTGTTCTATGGTAGGGTTGTTTTAACATGGCTTAAACCAGTTGCACAGTCTGGAGTCAATGTTATTAATATCATCACTTGATTTTAATATCATTGAAAACAAATACCATCAAAATATACTTTTTTCTTATTATGGATAACTCCTCATTTCATATTCAATAATTATTTGTTAATTTTCAGACATTAACAATCAAAAAAGGTTTATGGAATACAAAAACTCAAAAATCAAACTAATGTATGTGTATAATGTCAAATAATGATAATAATTGAAGCACAATGTAATGTGGATGTAGACAGCTAAATGACATCCACCAGTGATAAAAGAAATGAATATTCTGAACTAGTGAGTAAAGGTAAAGAAACATTATTTACAGTTTCTTAAAACCCTACCACAAAATACTTGTTTTTTAAACAAATTGTTATATTAAAAATATTTGTTCATAACCATAATAAATTTGATTTTGTTTAAATTCAAACAGTTGAGTATACATGTACAGGGAAAGTGTTTTCTTTAACATACTTACATTATGAAGGTGGTTTCTTTAACATACTTACATTATGAAGGTGGTTTCTTTAACTTACTTACATTGTGAAGGTGGTTTTTTTAACATACTTACATTGTGAAGGTGGTTTCTTTAACTTACTTACATTATGAAGGTGATTTCTTTAACATACTTACATTATGAAGGTGGTTTCTTTAACATACTTACATTATGAAGGTGGTTTCTTTAACTTACTTACATTGTGAAGGTGGTTTTTTAACATACTTACATTGTGAAGGTGGTTTCTTTAACTTACTTACATTGTGAAGGTGGTTTCTTTAGCAAATGTATACTGTGAAGGTGGTTTCTTTAACATATACTGGGAAGGTGGTTTCTTTAGCAAATGTATACTGTAAAGGTGTTTTTTTTACATATACTGGGAAAGTGGTTTCTTTAGCACACTCACCCTGAGAACCTGGTTTCTATAGGATACACTGAGCAAGTGGTTTCTTTAGCACACTCACACTGGGGAAGTGCTTTCTTTAGCACACTCACACTGGGAAAGTTTTTTTTTTAGCATACTTACAATGGGAAGGTGATTTCTTGAATGAGAAAGATTAATTTTGAGAGTTGACATTTAAAATATTTTTATTGGTTGAATATTTTAGCTACAGAATAGTGTATAAAATAATTTTAATAACAGTATTTCAATGAACACAATGACAAAGAGTGACTCTTAGGTGTACCATAGATTTATCATGTAAGGATTATTTATTTCACTACTGAAGTTTTTGTCATAATTGCATGTCATGTTATTTGAACTATTTTATTTATATTCATCTAGGAGCCAGTTTTGTTTGCCACCACAGTCATGGAAAATATTAGGTATGGTCGGCCTGATGCTACAGATTCAGAGGTATAGTCTGTGTTTATGATGTCATCTGTCATAGGATTTCAAGGTTTTGTTCTCTATAATTGTACTTCCTGTGTTACTGTTAATTGTTCTTCTGTGGCAGCACATATTTCAAGGTTTTATTCTCTATTATTGTACTTTCTGTGTTACTGTTAATTGTTCTTCTGTTTCAGCACTTATTTCAAGGTTTTATTCTCTATAATTGTACTTCCTGTGTTACTGTTAATTGTTCTTCTGTTTCAGCACATATTTCAAGGTTTTGTTCTGTATTATTGTAATTTCTGTGTTAGTGTTAATTGTTCTTCTGTTTCAGCACTTATTTCCAGGTTTTGTTCTATATTATTATACTTTCTTTGTTACTGTTAATTGTTCTTCTGTTCCAGCACTTATTTCAAGGTTTTGTTCTCTATAATTGTACTTCCTGTGTTACTGTTAATTGTTCTTCTGTGACAGCACATATTTCAAGGTTTTGTTCTATATTATTGTACTTTCTGTGTTACTGTTAATTGTTCTTCTGTTTCAGCACTTATTTCCAGGTTTTGTTCTATATTATTATACTTTCTTTGTTACTGTTAATTGTTCTTCTGTTTCAGCACATATTTCAAGGTTTTGTTCTATATTATTGTAATTTCTGTGTTAGTGTTAATTGTTCTTCTGTGGTAGGTTTTATATTCCTTTTCTGATAAAACTTGGATAAGGACTACTAGATTATTGAAATGTAGATTGAGTTTGTTTACTCTAACATAAAATTAAGATTTAGTTTCAGTTTTTACATAAGACATGTTTTAAATATATATCTTTAACATGAGAATTGGTGTAATTTCCACATGTGTATTTGTCAAAATTAGAGTAATAAATATTAGTTTGTGTTAGCTCACTTATTTACAGTTATGTAGATAGTTTTATTGTTATCACACTGAGTTACATCTTTCACTGTCATTTCTTGTGTTAGTTTCAACTTAGGTGTAGTTTCAGATTTTATGACTAGTTTTAGATGTTGACTTACTCTTTAGTTTCATAAATACCAAGACATATTTACATGTTTACTCTGTTTTTTTATGGTTAATACTGAATATTATTATTTTTTAGATTGAAATAAGGAGATTTCTAGTTTATTTAGTTAGATGGAGTTGAACTGTACATACATGCTACCACTATACCCCTTGGTGTGGATACAAATATTGATATATTTATAATTTCCTGAGTTTTGTTTTAATTGTGTTAGAACTAAGGCAGAATTCTAGGTGTTTATAATCTTTATAATGTAGCATGTAAGTGTCGAGTTTTTGTTTTAGTAAAAATGGAGATATTATTTCAGATTTAAGGAATTTGTTACAGCTGAGATTGTATTTTTTGATTTCTCTTTATTATTGATAAGAAGTAGGTTATTGCTTTTAGAATTTTATGCTATTCTTTGAGATATAGTCTTAAAGTTTTATATTTTAGTTAAGGTTGAAATGTAGCTATAGTTGTAAACATGATATTAACCTTTGGCTCTGTACAGCCAGTTAGTTTTTTAACTAATGCTTCATGATGTTTTCCACCAGTATACTTTTTGTTTTTTTCTGCTTAAGTAAGAAATTAGTATTTGACTAAAAGAACAATACTGTAAGTTTGAAGAACAAAATGAAAAAGCCTTTATTATCAGTATATTTCTTTGAGTTTTATGTAGTTGTGGCTAATGTTATGATACAAAAATTGCTTGGAGAAATGAAGGTATAGAAGTGTATGGTGTACTAGTTTATATTATATATGTTTCTCAGAAATGTATTGAATTTCATGTATTTAATTACAAATCAAGATGAGAATGAGTGATATTTAAGTACTATAGAAGTTTAATAAGGGGAGAGAAGTTTGTGTAATTTCAACAGCAGCACAACTGTATGAATTTATAGATTTATTTATAATGTTAAGATGGTGTAATTCTGTTTTTAGTATTACAGGTACATATAGTTGTAGATATTTCATACCTACTGTCTATTTCACAGAACATTCTACAGTGTACTTGTGTTTATGTCTTGCATATTTTATAAAAGGCAACTAAATTCAACTTTCTAGTTGCTCTCATAAATAACATTTTTTTCTGTGACTATATGCAGGAATGTTTAAATAGTGTACTTTTTGTTCTTTAATTTGAGGTTTGAGCTCTATAATTATTTTTTTTTCTTTTAGAAAATGTTATGATGGTGATAACTGTTTCACTTAGTAACTCATGGTTTCTAGATTTATGTGAACTATACCCAAGGAAGAGAAACAGTTTTCATTTTGTAATCATCCATGTTAAGTTTCACTGAGAGATGAAGAACACATTCTGTTATATATAGTTTTTCTGCATTACACTTGCATTTTATCAGTAGGCAACACAAATTCTTGGTTGTTTTAGGTGGTTGAAGCTGCAAAACTTGCAAATGCTGATGAATTCATTTGCAGCTTTCCTAATGGTTACAATACAGTAGTTGGAGAACGTGGTGTGACAGTATCAGGTGGACAGAAGCAGAGGATTGCTATTGCACGAGCACTCTTGAAGAATCCTACTGTCATAATTTTAGATGAAGCCACAAGGTTTGTATTTGTGAACTTTACTAGTTGATGAGACCTTTATATCTTTATTTGAATTATTATTTTTCTCAAATTAAGTCTGTATATATATACTACATTTGGAGATTTTTGTGGCATCCAAAGGAGAATGCTTAATTATACTTTCACCCAAACCTTGAAGTGTATAAAATATTTAGTTATTGAGTGTTAATAACATGTTCGTAATATTGGTTCTACTTTAATAACATGTTTGTAACATTGGTTCCACTTTGTGGTTAATGGCACATTAATAAACATTGATTAAAATTTTTTGTGGCTAACAACACATTCGTAAACACTTGTTCTGCCTCTTCTGACTAATAAAATGTTTAAAAATATTGGTTCTGATACTTTGGGACTAATAACATTTCAAGAATGTTGGTTCTGGATTTTTGTGGCTAATAATATATTTCCTTTGAAAATCATTGGTTTGCAGAAAAAAAAAAAAAAGATTATGAACTCCAAAACCACTTATTAAAGAACTTATTCACCCTTCAGGATTTTTATATTGTGAATTATATTGAATATGGAAGTATACATGCAGTAATTGTTCAGAGATTACAACTTATATGAGAGTTATAATGTATGTGAAAAAATATCTCTTGACATGGACCTACAAAATTATGTGGGAAACAACGATTGTCCAAAAGTAAATTCTGACTAGCAGTAAGTTAATATGCTTGTGAAAATCTTTTGTCTAAAGATTCATGGAAGAGTACAAACGTTGTGGGGATTTAATATGCATTATATTCAGTTTTTATTTTTAATCTTCCTTAAAGTGCTCTAGATTCTGAATCGGAAAAGGTAGTTCAGGAAGCATTGGACCGTGTTACGAAAGGTAATGTCATAACTTTCCTTCTTACACACTTAGTTTGGACATTCTGAATAAAAAATGTTATCATATACCGTATATTCACTCTCTCTAAGGGTAGCATAACTTCTGCTGATATCCACCTTGGTTGTTTTTAAATCGTACTACTAACTTCTAGTGTACATTACATCTGAAATAGTTGTCAACTAAAATGAAGACAGTGAATATAGGATTCGTAATTGCTTCTAAAGAGGTAACCAGAGAATATTAAACCTACATATTGAATAAAAATGTAAAAGTATTTATCTGATGGGTTGTTAAATTTAATGTTCTTCTGTAGGATCTAACAGATGCTATAAATTTTCTGTGCATGTTTTAAATTAGTGTTATTATAAACATATGAAAACCTAGCAAAGCTTAGCAAGGATTACGTAGATGGTTTAATAATCTTTAAAGTCATATTTCTTGAATGCTTAAACTTACAAGTGATTCTGTTGAAATGACACGTACAATTGCTTGTACCCACAAAGTTTTTGTAATACCTCGTACACTTATGAAGAATCTCAATAAAAGTGGGCAATCCGACATAAAAAACTTGCTTCTCTTATGATGTAACTATTTTTGAAGTCAAATAATATACAAGTTGTGAATTTTTTTTTTCTATATATAGCAGAAATTGATCTTACTATTCCCAAAATATTGCTTTCTTATTCAGAGTTGCCCTAAAATGCTTACCACTTTTTGTAGTGTAATATGAAATCTGTAATATGATATTTGGAAATTCTTAGTTGTGGAAAATGAAGTGTTAATACAAATGTTAAAAACTGTAATAATGCATCCATATTTCAGTTTTTATGGTTGTAAAATCATTTTGAAGCTAGAAACTGAGTTTTACGTATGTTGTATTATAACTGCAATACAACATTATCAAAAATTAGTAAACATTTTGGGGTAGCTCTAAGGTAGTTGATAATCAGTTTAATACTAAGATCTGTTGCTGCATTTTACCAAAAAAATTAGATAGAAAATAAAATTTTAACACACATTTATTTTGAATCTAAAAAGTAGTTAAACCAGAATAAAGCTTTGTCTTTTGTTTTCAGTTTTTGTGTTTTTATTGAGATAACACTATAAATAAATGGGATATTTTAAAACCATTAATAAGAGTATACCCTGATATCAGATGTATATGTCACTGAAAAAACATATGATTTAAAGATTACACAGAAAATGTACAAGTGCATTAAAAGATCATTCTGAATATTGATAGTTTTTTTCATAAATGTTAAGGTATTATTTTATTGAAACAAAAATTGGTTCTTCTAATTACTATTGTACTTTAATGAGGAAGGTTTGATACAACAAGATGTGGTAATAAAATAAAGTTTTAATGCTTTAGTTAGTAGTAGAAACGTATTAATTCAAAAATACAATAACTTTTATTGAATTTAACTATTCCTTGATGATGACCCAATGGTTGAAATGTTGTTATCATTAAAATCAGAATTTCCCTACTGTAAGTGTTGCTGTTATTGTATTTTTGAAATAATATGGATTTGGTTTCCTTGATACTTCATTTATTAAGACATGAAAGCAGGAAATTTGAATTTAACCTTCTATGTATAGGTGGGATTCAAACTGCATATGTTATGATTTTTTACAGAGTGTTATCCAACATGATAATATGTATTTAATGTCAGAATTATCGATTATTAGCTGGAGTACCCATCCCCTGGACGGAAGTTGCGTAAATTCATGATTAATGCAAGGTTATCTTAGGACATGAAAAGCTGCTTCCCTTATTTGTAATTGTAAGGTATGAAAAAACTGCAAAACATAATGTGAAACTGCATATTTATATGTATTTCCCCATGGACTCAATGAACCTCCATGCCATATATGGTGAAGATCCAATAACATGGAGCAAAGTTGTAGTAAAAAATGCCCATAAAAACTGCAAAATGGAAAACTGAAAATTTATATGTATTTCCCCATAGACTCAATGGAACCTCCATGCCATATTTGGTGAAGATCCAATAACATGGAGCAAAGTTGTAGTAAAAAATGCAAAAATGCCCATAAAAACTGCAAAATGGAAAACTGAAAATTTATATGTATTTCCCCATGGACTCAATGGAACCTCCATGCCATATTTGGTGAAGATCCAATAACATGGAGCAAAGTTGTAGTAAAAAATTCCCATAAAACCTGCAAAATGGAAAACTGAAAATTTGTATGTATTTCCCCATGGACTCACTGAACCTCCATACCAAATTTGGTGAAGATTCGTCCACACTCTGCAAAGTAGTTACATGGACATACAACAGACAGCACTATTATATTTATATAGATTCATTTTACCCTATATTGCTGATTGGAAAACAGAGTGTGGTAAAGGAGAGTAAATACCAGCCTAGGATACTGCATAAAACTATATGATAGAAAAAAAAAATTTTTATTCTTCACATGAACATCACCTTTAACTGTGGCTTCTCAATCTGAATCACACTGATGTCGTCAATTCAAAGATGTATCTTGAGAACAAAAACATTCGTAACACATCTGATTATTTGTTTTCAATAGACTTGTATATTTTGCTGAAAGCTTGCCACATTTCTTATAAATACACAACATCAGAATTATAGTTAACTTTCCTTATCCAATATGGGATCAGTCCATTGGACCAATCCCTTGCACAGTTGGTTAACAGTTTTCTCAAGTATATGCTTAATTAAAAGCATTAATGGAAGAGCCAAGTACATGTACACAAAAATATGTTGTTACTTTTATTTATGTTTTTACAAAACAAATAGTATATGAAGTTGTTAAATTAGACTTATCACACTAAAACAGCAGAAATCTTATAACTTTATTTCATAATTAGCTTTGTGTGATTGTGTGACAAGTACTGTTTTGCTCATGTGTTCAGATGTGAGCTGTGAGAACTCCATAAAAGCTTTCACAAACAATTGCAATGGTTCTGAAATAAGGTATAATTAGCTTTGTGTGATTGCAAGACAAGTACTGTTTTGCTCATATGTTCAGATGTGAGCTGTGAGAACTCCATAAAAGCTTTCACAAACAATTGCAGTGGTTCTGAAATAAGGTATAATTAGCTTTGTGTGATTGCAAGACAAGTACTGTTTTGCTCATATGTTCAGATGTGAGCTGTGAGAACTCTATAAAAGCTTTCATAAACAATTGCAATGGTTCTGAAATAAGGTTGTCTGAGTTTTTTCACGATATTTCATATTCATGCTCTCAAAATACTTTTAAATATGTCTAAGGACTCTAAATACAAGTAGTTACACAAAAAAATTCAAAATTTATTAATTTCATTGATTTTTAAACAATACAATATGAATATGTTTTCATTTATTATCAAACAATGAGCTATTTGTTTGAATGAATTTATCCCTTTGAATATGTATACAACAGTAAGGTTATAGAGATAAGGACATCTGATTGGTTGTAAAGCTATAAGTAACCTAATCATGTGTTACAAGGTCTAAAAACTACTTATTTTGTAGTTTTAAAATGACTTTTAAATTTCATATATTTCAGACAATGTTAATGTAATTTAGTAACACCTAAGTTTATCTGTGTTATAAATTTGATCTTATTTAAGACGATGAAAACGTAAGGGTGAAGTGAAATGGTTCCGAAATGTTAAGGCTCTAAGTATATAGATACCCAGTCAATGGAATTATTACTTTATCACCATTAGATAAAATATACTGTGATTTTTTTGCTGAAATAGAACAAATTTTAGAACTCGCTTTCATGCTGTAATTAAATTAAAATGAAAAGATCTACACTGTATAAAGTAGATTTACTTCTGTAGATGTTCTTATCTTCTTTTTCTAGGAAGAACTGTGCTAGTAATAGCCCATCGTTTGAGCACCATTCAAAATGCAGATATAATTGCAGTACTGGCAGGAGGACTTGTTGCTGAGGTAAGCTAGTATGTTTAATCTGTTTTTCTGGGAAAAAAAACGTATTTAATAATTATTTGAGTAAATTGAAAGCTTCTTTATGGTTTAATATACAGTCATAGTTTTCCTGTACATTGGATTAAATATTTGTATATTTTCAATATTTTGATACCTTTTATAAAGTTTGATTTGATTTTGGTCTGTTAATCTTTTGAGAGTCCTTAACATAATCATGAGGAAACTAAAATTATTTTGTATTATTGATGCTAATATAATTTAAGTATTACATTTCATTGTACCTTGCTTACTAGGTGGGCACCCATAAGAGTCTGAAAAAACATCGAGGACTTTACTGGGATTTAATACGTCAACAACAACTAGAAGAAGAGGTCCAGGAGCTCGTAAGCCACGAGCGTGAAAAGGCTCACCATGGATAAACCCTTTTATTCATCACATAATATTAAAGAAGTTCATCATCAATTATTTTTATGTAGAGCACAAGATTTAGAAGTTACGTCATGAAAAATATATTTTTGTTTAATTTATACGATATGTAATACTTAGAGAATTTCATATTGGAGATTTATTTAGTATAGATATTTCTGTTTCGTGTATAGAATAAACAGAGTACATTACAGGGTTTTATTTTGTTGTAATATCACTTAGTTTTTTATATAGTAAATTACTTTCATAACAAAGGCCTTAAAGGATTTGAAATAAAGATTATCACCTAACTTTATGGGTTTAAATTATGACAACTTGTATAGTCAAGTATTATTTGTTAAAGAATGTGAAATGTGATACTACAGAGCATTTTCACAAGCATGTATATAAACCATGAAGGAAAGGTTGATAAGTAATTTTTTTTTCAATTGTTGTAGTTCTCCAAGTTAAAAATTAAAACATTTGACTTACAGTGTTCAATTGAAATTCTGAATTGAACAATAAAATATTTCGAAAATAAAATTCAACTCATAGTTTCAATCTTGAGAAGTTTAAGTGTTGTGAAAAACGTACCTAGTTTGTTTTTGATGATATAAATAGGTCTCACTACTACTGTATTTGTATTATCACAGCTGGCCTGAAGAGATCCGATATTGAGTAAAATGCCTTGTCGACTACATTTTACTTTATAAAGTTTACAAACTATTGTACAGTTAAAAAGTATAGTTCTTATACTTTTTAATAGTATATATACACCTGGAAAAAAGTTAAGCACCCCCAAATATTTTTCAGGATTGCTTATTGAAAATAAGGTTT
>NW_013671782.1:30790-33874 GCF_000517525.1 Limulus polyphemus | reverse complement strand
ATATTAGGGCTCTTCCACAGTAGGTGTCTATAACTTGTTGACGATAAATGAACAGCACGCAATTCACTTGTTTTCAAAATAATATATATATATATATATATTGGGAACAAGTTAAACGTATGCACAACAAATTTTTCACACTATAGAGATTATAGGCATATCATTAACACTAAATATATAGTTCTCCTCTTTTTTATCAAAAGTCCACTTAGGTCTATTCAACTGCTTTATAATTTCAGTTGACAAGCCGAACTATCTTGTATATTACTATCGCACTAGTATTGTGTGTGTGATTCACTTACAATTGTGGCGCGAGTTATCGATAATCGTTTGGTGTTCTTTCGTCTCAATATTCTCTGTACCTTTTGTCAAAATGCACTCAGGCTAATTCAGTTATTTTAGAACCACGCTTTGACGGAATAAATTCTTCTTATCTCCTTTTCTACTGTTAGTCTTACTCTGATATATTAAACGTTACGCCTATCACTTCTACGGTAGTTAACTTAACGCCGAACTTTTCCTTGCCCGTAACTTTACTATCTTCTGCTATTGCCTGTCTTTTGTTTTCGCTTGTCTCGCACTATTTATATCTTTATCACTTAATCCTCTGACCGCTTTCTAGAAATCTCTATATTCTCGACGTCAATGTATTGCACGCGACGTTCGACAGTCTCAACATAGAAAAAGTCACGTGAGCTATCGGTCTAAAATTTTTATAACAGTTTGACCTAAGAGTAAAGATTGGCTTTTTTAAATTTTTTGTCTTTCTGATTAAAAACAGTTGATTTAGAGCAGAAAAACTATAGAGTGAAGGCACGTGCAGATACATAAGTATAGGTTAAACCAAGTAAGCTAGATTAACAATTTCTGGCTTAAATTTTCAAAATAATCATATGGGTGGACGATATTATTCATTTTTCTTTGCCAACTTTTAAGCACAGATTTGCTCAATTTTATGAAATTTTCCTAATTTAAGAGCGTTTAGCGTCATGTGATATTATCTGAAATAATGCTTGATAAGGCTGTACAGGGTGATGACAAGAAACTGTTAATCTAGTTTATATGGTGTTAGTATAAAGGAAGCTATTGACACTTTTAGACAGGAAAAAGTACCTGCATATATTTTAAAATATCTGGTTGGTTCTGTGAAGTATAGGTCTGTTCCGAATAATAGGGTTGCGATCCTAAAGCTAATGTGGATCACTATCGAGTATTACTTTCTTATTTGCTGTTTTTTTGTGTGTCAATTGTATCTAATCAAAAATACCTTGGGTGTAAAAAAAAAAAAAGTATTGAGCGCGCGATTTAAAGAATTGGAATCAAAACTGACGGCCAAACTGGTAGCTACACTTAGAGCATTGATAATAACTTTACAGCAAATATGCATTCATTAGTTTGCTAGGCCGCGTATTTTGTTTTACCCATTATTGTGCCATCCCCCCACTTTTTTTCACACCTAAGGTGTTTTTGATTAGATTTATAAACTACTGCACTGTTAAAATTTGGCCTTATAAAACAACATTGAACATGCCAACTGCTCAGATAAGATTGACTAGCAAAATAAAGAACAAATGATTTTGCTTTTATCAACAAAAATTTTCCTTCCAATTTATTAAGTTATTGTTACTTACAGACACTGAAATTTCAGCAACATAACATTTCATTCTTATTTTTTGTTAATTAAATATTTAAAATATACAGAGCATGTGGGCCGAGAGTGAGTTGCCAAGTAGGTAGCGTGCCAGATTGCGAATCTGAAGGCTCATGGTTCGCGTCTCATTAACACAAAATCGTGTTCCGAACTATTGAGCTTTAGATGCGTTGTAAGTGTGACAGCCAAATCCCACTATACAATAAGAATAGTCGGTGGATGATATAATCTATCAGTTTAAAATTCGTGACAACTAGCGATTATACATAGCCCTTGTGTAGTTTCCAGTAAATTTTCGAAACAAAGAAACATAGATAGTATGTTCTTTCCTCCAATGCATATCTTTTTTACCTCTATAATATATTCCTGTAGGAAAACTACCGTCAGTCTGCCGCTTGAGATAGTAACACATCCTCCCTCTTGTAATACGAAATTTAGCATCTCATATTCAGTGGCGGAGCAAGGGGGCAGTCACCCCCGGGCGCAGGTGTAAAGGGGCGCAGAATTTCCTCTGGCCTAGAATGCCTGATAATTAATAATTATGCCCTCCCCTAGGATATAGTGCAACTACCCTACGTTAAGTAAATACGACACAGTGTTACGTTATTTGTATGTATTATGCTTGCAGTTTTAACTTTTAAAAGCCGCCCACTGAAATACAGTGAGACCGAATTGACGTACAGAAGTAAATTACACTATTCCACCATTCATCTGTAGATCAAATACGATCCTAGAGTAAACGTGGGCACAGGGACGCAAAAGACGTGCACAGTTTGCAGCTTCGATGGTGGAGTCAAGCAAATTGATGAGAGCTTTCCTTGCTGGAAGTGATGACACCAGTAAGCCAGCATCTGTTCCTTTTCATGGCAGCAAAGAGGTCAAAGTGCAAGATTGGGAACATGCTATTTCATTTGAAAAAGAAAACAATTAGAAACTGTTCTCTGTCCTGTTGAAAGCTACAACAAAAGGATTCCACTTTGTCAGAAACAAATCCACAGAATAGTGTTGCTAAGCTAAAAGAGGATGACGTAATAAGTATTTTAACAAACAGGGATATTGGATTTATGAAGTTTAATACAGCAGGCTCAGCAGTTATAACACATGCACATCGCACAGAGATTCTTAAAGTTGGAGCACATTAATTTCAACATAAAGAAGGTCCATTTGATGGCAAAGATTGGCGTTCTATGACTGCATTTTGGTTCAAACGACGCCTTCTGAATGGACAAGAGGTCAATCGTTCATTGTTGGTGTATTCACCTCTACATAAAGCAGCATACTGCTTTTTTTGTCTTCTTTTTACATCTACACGTATGACATCTGATAGTCGGTCTGCTTTCAAAACACAGGGTGGATTCTCTAAGTGAAAAAAAAAATTGAAAATTAAATGCACATGAATATAGTGACAGTCATCGTGAGTCATTTGCTGCTTG
>NW_013671782.1:18754-29899 GCF_000517525.1 Limulus polyphemus | reverse complement strand
TATTAAATATAGCCTTTAAGCCTCTAGGCTTATGTTATGATTACTCCCTTCTCCACAGTGTGTGTAATTTTCATTCGAGCAGTTTCAGACTTATTTCCCATAGTGTTCGTGTAGTTAAACCTATCGAGTTTTTAAATGTGATTTAGCAACTGCCAGTAATTTATATGGTGCTCGTAAGCATGATTTACCAGCATATACACTCATCTGCATTGATTTTCTTACTGTTGTGTCACATTAATTAACATGAGTATGGGTGGTCTAAATAATGGCAGTTAAAGTGAAACCAGGTCCAGGTGTGCCTAATTAGTCCTGAGTTGCAACTATAATTGTATAATTTAAATATAATTTGTGGTTAGGAACTGAGGAAAGTAGAATGCTTCCTTGCATCTGACAATTTGCATGTTGCAACTAAATCGTGTAGTCAGTATTTATTAATTTATTCTTTTAGCCCATTATGTCGAAAAAAGAACACACTGGGCACAGGGAAGCAAAAGACGTGCACAAATTGCAGCTTCGATGGTGGAGTCAAACAAGTTGATGAGAGCTTTCTTTGCTGAAAGTGATGACACCAATAAGCCAGCATCTGTTCCTTTTGATGGCAGCAAAGAGGTCAAAGTGCAAGGTTGTGAACATGCTATTTCATTTGAAAAAGAAAACAATGAAGAAACTGTTCACTGTCCTGTTGAAAGCTACAATAATAATAAACAAGAAGATTCCACTTTGTCAGAAACAAATCCACAGAATAGTGTTGCTAAGCTTAAAGAGGATGACCTACTAAATATTTCAACACACAGGGATATTGGATTTATGAAGTTTGATACAACAGGCTCAGCAGTTGTAACAGATGCTCATCGCACAGAGATTGTTAAAGTTGGAGCACATGAATTTCAACATAAAGAAGGTCCATTTGATGACAAAGATGCGCGTTCTATGACTGCATTTTGGTTTATACAACGCCTACTGAATGGACAAGAGGTCAATCGTTCCTGGTTGGTGTATTCACGTCTACATAAAGCAGCATACTGCTTTTGTTGTCTTCTTTTTTCATCTACATGTATGGCATCCGATAGTCGGTCTACTTTCAAAACACGGGGTGGATTCTCTAAATGGAAAAAAAATTGAAAAGTTAAATGCCCATGAAAATAGTGACAGTCATCGTGGGTCATTTGCTGCTTGGAAAGAAACTGAGCGCTGAATTCGTCTTCAAAGTGGCATAAGGAAGAGCTGCAAAGGCCAATTCAGCAAGAAAAAATAAATGGAGAGATGTACTGCGACTGACGGTTGCTGGATTATACACAATATTTAGCTTCTCAGAATCTTGCATTTTGTGGTCATACTGAGGACATAATCTCAAACGAAAGTTCTGGAAATTTCCTGTCACTTTTGCAGTCATTAGCAAAGTATGATCAAGTAATTAGAGAGCATTTAAAGTATGTTAAAAATAAGCAAACGTCAACATCTTATCTTTCTCCTGAAATCCAAAATGAGTTTATAAATCTCATGGCTTCACATGTGCGAAATTATTGTTTGTCAGCAATTCGTAGAAACAAATACTATGGTATTATGTTTGATTCCACAACTGATTTAGCCCATCGTGAGCAATTGGCCCAAGTGATTCGATTTGTTGACATTGACTTTAAGACAAGAAAAATAGAAGTCAAAGAGTCATTTACTGACTTTATACAGATAAAGGAAAAAGACTCTGCCAATATTGAGAAAACAGTAAAAACAAAATTAGAAACGGATGGAATTTTATTGAGTGATTGTTGTTCACAATGTTATGACAATGCTGCTGTCATGTCAGGCGTTCAACAAAGAATTCTGAACAAAAATCCAAAAGCAGTGTTTATAAACTGTAACAATCATAGTTTGAACTTAGCATGTCTTCATGCTGCAAGTCAGGAAACAACAGTTATTACCTTTATTGGTATAATTGTAGCCATTTATAATTTATTTGCTCATTCAACAACTTGATGGGACGAACTGCAGCAGGAGCTTAAGATTTCTGTCAAGCGTGAATCAGAAACACGGTGGAGTGCAAGAGAAAAGGCAGTAAAAGTTGTACATGAAAAACTGGATAAATTGCTAGGACTGTTAGAGCATTTAAGTGAGAATGGCAACACCGCTGAAACAAAATGTGGTGCTCATATTCTGCAGCACATGCTTGCGTTTGATTTTCTTGTACTTTTGCGTTTTTGGAGAAATCTTTTATCATCTATCAGTCGAGTGCAGAAACATCTTCAGGACCCAAAAATGAATTTTAGAGAAGCAGCTGCTGTTCTTGATTCTTTGAAAGAGAAATTGATAGAATCACGTGAAAAGTCCTGTCAAGAAACACTTAAAGTGGGCAAGAATCAATGTCAAACATGGGGATTGACCATTGAAAGAGGAAAAATACGTCTTAAATGAATGTCAGGTCAAAATGCAGCTGATGCTGGATTGACTGCTGACCAGGAAATTTATCGCATCATGAAGGATGTTATTGATCGCTTGATTACAGAAATAACAAAAAAAAATTTTCTCGCTTACTAGATTTAGATTCACGGTTTGGATTTCTACTAGATGTGCAAAATATTGTTTCTGGAGATTTCGAAGACGGAAATTGCAAGAAAAATGTTCTGACTTAGCAAAGAGCTATCTAGGTGATATTGATGGACCAGAATTGTACAGCGAAATTAAAGACTGTAGAATGTTGATAAATAAAAGAACACAGGCCGATTTTCCAGAACCAATGGTTGCAACTAATTTGCTAACATTTATAATTTCATATGGTGAAGATGTTTTCCCAAATTTAAGAATTGCATTGCAGATTTTGTTAACAATTGGGGTTTCTACTGCTAGTTGTGAAAGGTCCTTCAGATTTACACTGGCCACTATAGTTCGCTGTAACTTGGGGCTGCTAATAAAGGCTTCTTTTACTTGCAGAGAGATTTACACTGGCCACTATTGTTCGTTGAAACTCGGGGATGTTAGTACGGAGATGTACTACTTGTAGAGAGATTTATACTGTCCACTGTTGTTCGTTGAAACTCAGGGATGTTAGTACGGGGATGTTATTTCTTGTAGAGAGATTTATACTGGCTACTATTGTTCGTTGAAACTCGGGGCTGTTAGTATGGGGATGTATTACTTGCAGAGAGATTTACACTGCCACTATTGTTCGTTGAAACTCGGGACTGTTAGTACGTGGAAGTATTACTTGTAGAGAGATTTACAGTGACTACTTTTGTTGGCTTAAACTCGAGGTTGTTAATTAGGTTTTGTTTGTTTACGACAAATAAATACATTTTCTTTATTACAATAAAAAATTCCATTTATTGTTCTATTAATCATGTTTTTAATCATAAGACATTGGCCAAGGCATGCCCGAATATTTTTAATTTTAAAACATTTCCCATGGCATGCCCCAATGTTTTAATTATGAGACATTGTCCAAGGTATAGCCGTATGAATTATTTCATAATTTAAGAGATATTTACTTTATGAACAATATTACCCAAAGAAATGATAGTTGTAGAATACTAATGAAAATCAAAGTACACAATCAATTTTTTCTTGAAAATCTTAAATTGTCTTCAACTAATGTACTGATGAAAAGCACTTACACGAGAGTGAAGTGTGAGATGCTGTACAAGGTTAGGACATGACATATATCGTTGTTATGGATTTAAAGCTCTAATGAAACTACTTGATTCCACGAGTCAAGTTCTACGTCTACTTACGCAAATCCATGTTGCTCATCTTGCAGTTGGTTGGTAATCCATACGTCATTATCATCACGGTGATCCCATTCTCGAGCCTGATCCTCGTGCTGTTAGGTCAAGAAAGAAAACACAATTATTCTACGAACAACATTTATAAAAAAAATCAATAAGGCTTTTAAGATCTTGATGTGATAACTTGCTACATGCATCATGTTATTGTTTTTGTTTTCTGAGTGCAAAGCTACACAACGGGCTCTCGAGTAATCGAACCCCCTGATTTTAGCAGTTTCCGTAAGAAAAGCCGTAAGTGGCATTAATGTTACTATATCTTATAGACAACAAATAAACATGAACCGTCTACTTTGTTAAAAACAAAATATTGGAAATAGGCAATAATGTATTACTCACTACTAGGACTTAAGATGTCATTTCTGTAATCTAGATTATATTACCAATACTAATGTTATTAGAAATTATTACTGAACTATTGAAGTAAGGGCTTGTAGTTAGTGTTACTTAGTAATAACTGTCTAAAGGTTGCAGTTTGGGTGTCTAACAAGGGTAGAAATTAAGGGTGATTTTCGCGCAAAGCTACACGAGGGCTATCTGCGCTAACCGTCCCTAATTTAGCATTGTAAGACTAGAGGGAAGGCAGCTAGTCATCACCACCCACCGCCAACTCTTGGGCTACTCTTTTATCAACGAATAGTGGGATTGATCGTCACGGCTGAAAGGGCGAGCAAGTTTGGTGTGACGAGGATTCGAACCCGCGACACTCAGATTGCGAGTTGAGTGCCGTAACCACCTGGCCATACTGGGCCTGGGTGATTTTTAAGAACAAATTAATTTCTACTAAGATACTTTTAAA
Source organism: Limulus polyphemus (assembly GCF_000517525.1). Taxonomy (NCBI): domain Eukaryota; kingdom Metazoa; phylum Arthropoda; class Merostomata; order Xiphosura; family Limulidae; genus Limulus; species Limulus polyphemus. Next base: position 25,327 of record NW_013671782.1, on the reverse strand, counting down.
ATTTTAATTCTTTAGGGGCGACTACCTTACCCACAACTGACAGTGAATGATAGTAAGGTGTTGGGACATTGTGGGTTTAAAGCACCCACTACCTAACCCCTATTTGATCTTTTGTAACAGCTATCTCGTTATTCATTTGCGCTTTTTGGATTAAATTAACATAGTTTAGTTTTGTATTTCAGACTAAACATCTTGGTTTTGGTAGTATATAAATATATATAGCCTCCGATTACTATTAGCTTATTGACTGCTGTTTTAGTGACAAGGTGATATTTCAAAAGGTGATGTGACGATGTAGGTTACTATGCCTGACATATATAACTTTTTCTGCATCTAAAGGCGAAGACGAAAGTAGGTTACTATGCCTGACATATATAACTTTTTCTGCATCTAAAGGCGAAGACGAAAGTAGGTTACTATGCCTGAGATATATAACTTTTTCTGCATCTAAAGGCGAAGACAAAAGTAGGTTACTATGCCTGAGATATATAACTTTTTCTGCATCTAAAGGCGAAGACGAAAGTAGGTTACTATGCCTGACATATATAACTTTTTCTGCATCTAAAGGCGAATATGATATCATAGTAAATAAATTCGATGTTATTTTACTTGATACTAACATTTGTTGTTGAAACTCATGTGGAAGCTAATTTTCATTCGGACATTTTATTTTGAATTAATTAACATAATTATTTATAATACGTTTGTTATTCTGAAATTGTTTCAGTTTTATCAATAAGAAAGATTAAGTCGTTTTATCAAGTACAGTTACAGGTTTTCGAATTTATCCCATAAAAACCAATGTAATTTGATTTGGAGCTGAGATTAGGGGGAAAAACGACTTAGAGAAAACATTTTCATTGGATTTTGAAAAAGATTAGCAAAATTCGTTCAGTCTAATAACATTTTTTTTCTTCGACGTTGAATGGGCTCGAACCATGGATTCCTAACCCGTCACGCTAGCCACTGGGCCGTGCTCAATCTGGAACTCACGAGAAGTTAAAAACAAAAAAGAAAATAAAACTATATAAATTATTGTAAGACAAAAATTCCAGTGCTTTCGAAAAGTAGAATTAGTTTAATTAATGATGCATTAAAAACATATTAATATTTAATAATTGTTTGAAAATTAAATTATAGTCTTCTTACGTTACTCCGTAAATTCTTCATTTAATTTTTTTCGGTGTAATTACTCGTATTATTGGTTACATGTGGTTTAGACAACATGGCATTTGCACGTGGAGACTGAGTGTAATTAAGCCAGATTCAAAATCAACGAACGTAAAATATATAGCTCTTAAAAAGTCATTATTGTAGGGGGGGGGATGAGAGACAGAAGGTATTTAGAAATCAATTTCAGGAAAAGCAAACGTTTGTACGATTTATGGTGTAGTAATTATATCGAGTAAGTAGGTTGTTACACAACTTCATAAAGAAACTCTTAATTTAAAATGGTAGTCAACAATTATATAACGCCATCATGGAGATCTTATTGGATGGGAGGAACAAAATTCTAGAAGGGTGGGACGGCATGCTTTCCCAATAAGTATTCCTTCGAAAACACATTCTCTCCACCATTTATATTCCAGGTTTATCTAATCAGATGTTTCATAAATTCAACAAACAAAACAATCATCTTATTGCCATTAACAGAACATTGAAAGAAATCAGTCAAATATTAAATACAACTAAAGATGAAATAAATCTAGTGGAGAAAACAGCTATATATATAAAGTTCAGTATGAATGTGGTCGTGCATAGATTGGTCAAACACCAATTAATTACATGTTGAGAATAAATGAACATAAGAGAAATGTTAAAAACAAAAGGGAAAACTCAGCATTAGCTGAACATGTAAATTATACTGGACCTGCCATCCAGTTGGAAAAACGTATATTTTGGCTCAACCGAATAATATGATTGCTAGAAATATTAGAGAAACCATTGAAATAATGAAACACAGCAAAAACAACTTGATCTTAAATAAGGATAAAGGGTTAGAAAATCAGTAAGTTTGTAGTTGGCGTGATCTTCTTTTTTTGAATTATAAACTAGTGTCACAGGACCATGGCTTTTGTACTTATATAGTACACAGTGAAACCACGTTGAAACATGTAGAGTGACTTTTAAAACCGTTCATTGGTTTAAATATAAATTTTAATTTTGTTTGTTTGTTTTGTTTTTAATTAAGCACAAAGCCACACAATGGCTATCTGTGCTCTGCCCACCATGGGTATCGAAACCCGGATTCTAGCGTTGCCGCTGTGCCACTGGGGGGCTTTAATTTTGTAATATAAAGCGTTCTTCGTTGTGGATTTTAATATTTTAAATATATACACAAGTTCCTTGAATTTTAACTTTTTAATATTGCCTGGATAAGAATTATTGCCGGATTCTCAGCTCTGTAAGTAACTTAATATCATTTAGCTATGCAAACAGTTCAGGTTGGAAACAAAAACTACCCAAGCAGACTGGATATGTTACTTACCTCAACTCAGAAACATATGCTATTAACCGTCTTTAAAGGTAATTGAGATGTTTCTAGGATAGTCGTCTCGGATAATCCAGTGTGAATAACTTTGTACTGGGATGTTAGTTCGTAGGATTGACAATTGAGTACAATAACGCTCTTAGTTATACACATCTGTACGTATTATCTATTAGTCTATTTTAAACTTCAACTCCAAAGGACTTTATGAAAGATAGTATCACGCATATTTCGTAAGATAAAACACAGATCATCTTTTATTTCAAGTCTGTGCCTCTAATTAAGGTTATTAGATTTATTTTGTTATCTAGTTTTGAGGGTTACGAGACCCAACGTAAGCCTAGATGCATTTTCTCTCTTGTTAGTGGTATGAACACTTAATTACGGGGTTAATCTTCAAACAACATTTCCAGTTCCACAGGTATCTTACGTATGTACATTATTACAGCTGACCGTGGCTTGGAAAGATGAATGAATAATCTCTGAGATTTACAGAGGTTGAGTACATTATATTAAAACGATTTTGGAGCATCACCACGTCGTTACAGTCCATGTTGCCACGTTCGATCATACTCTATCTTACGACCATACATCTTGACAATATCCTTGAAGCATAGCTTTCATTCAAAGGACTCTGTCTCAAGACTTTCATGTCCAAAGCACACCATTCCTTCTTCACAACTTCCATAATCCATGTAGTGTACAAGTACGACAGCTTATTAGTGCCCGTTTCAATAGTTGGATCGCAAAAAATCCATAGGCGCTGAGTCCAGTGACTTTTAAGATTTATCTGTCTGTTAAATAGCATGAATATCACTTTTATTCACTAACTGCTTGAAGTATGAAACTGTGAAAAATTAAGTCGTAGAAGCAACTTATGTACACCTGCTCTCTGTCGCTTTTCCACACTAATATCCTTCTTGATTGTGTTGCGTACTATTGCTTGAGAAACGTGGTCGGCTTTTGCTACTGACATTTGTGTTCATGGATTCTCACCTGTTCTTACCATGTTTGGGGAATGTATTGTTGCAGATCTCTTTCTGTATAGTCCTGGTTCCCCAAGTTGATCTACGTTCTTTTGTTTTTCAATAACATTACGTACAAGGAATATTCCCGATTTGGACACATCTTTAGGATCTAAGTGTATGAATATTTTGCATCAGAAAGAGCTTTACGTCTCCTTCCCAAAAGCGATCAGTTTTCTGCGGCATCATGCTACCTATGAAACGCCAAATAATTTCAAAATGTAGTTGCGATAGGTACCACTCCCCTGCAACTTTATATCGGCTGTGGTTGTCACCCGACTTGATGATTTGTATATTTAAAATGGTCTTAATATAACATAATCAACTCACGAAATTAGGGGGCTCTAGAAAGCGTTGCATCTGAATTTTTAAATAACACCCTACATTTACCCTTTCTTTCAGCCGTATAAATCATCCTTTAGGGAACTTTTTCTGATATATTGAAATCACGAAACAATCACAGCCAGATGAATCCGCGGTTAGCAAAACCACTACAGACAACATATCTAACATATACTTTACATTTGGAGTAAATTAGTAGAAAAAAAAACGCAAGTTAAAGAAATTTATGATAAAATTCTGCTAAAGTACATCAAGATAAGCATGGATCCAACTAACCTCCCCCCTCTGGTTGTTCAGCGTAAGCCTGAAGGCTTGTAACGCTTAAAATCGGTATTCTTTACCCACGACGAGCTTAATCACAATAAACAATGTCTATATGATCTATTATAAAAATCGTGTTATCGAAAAAAAGGGAAAATCCTCAATTAAATGTGGTTGATTTTATTACTTCTTACAAGATACATTTAGAGAATAAAAGAATTTGATATTTTAAACACAGTAGCAAATTAAATGCTTCTGGTTGATCTATAAAGTTCATATTTACTAAGAGTTTTAAGTTTCTTGTAACCTTTATTTATAGTTAAAAGAGATAGAACAGGTCTACCGGTGTTCCCAACAGTATTAACTGTTAGTCTAATTTTCCACGTTAATGTATTTTAGTTATGTCACTGCCTTTCGCTGATTTATACTATACACACGAATTTCCGTGTAATTGTGTACATCGATAACTTCAACCGGTCGTTGCTAGTCAGATATTGTTTTTGTTAAAAAGCAAATTTTAAGCCGCAAACGTTTATTTCAAACATGCTTCTTAAAGCGCTGAAAAGTAAAAGTTACGAGAGACGAAGACTCCGTGTACAAAAGTCGTTGCAGAGGTTGCTACTTACATATCTAAATTAGAACGTCTGTGAGTCCGTTTATAACTGGCGAACATCTGCACCGATTATCACCAAACCTGACAACCATCCTCAGGACTCCCGTAGAATGACATATCGGCGTTCGGATCTAATCCCCCATCTTTTTCTTGTATGCTGAACGACTACATCAACTAGTATATAAGTACTTGAACTTATCACCAAATTAATTATAAATTACACCTGTTTTGTAACATATTATTCGCAAGAAAATTCAGTCAATATAATATTCAGCTGTATGCTAGACAACATTAGTATCAGTATTCACTGATATAAAGAAATTGAAAGCCTGTCTTCTTCCCCTGTCCCCCAAGAATAATGCGAGAATGCATCCAAATATATAGTGTTGTCGAACACGGACTGGTTTATAGTATATTTATCAATATACTAACAGAGAAATCACCATACCTACAGAGATAAAGACCTAGAACATTAAACGACATAGTGGTCTACAAAAAAAACATTTTCAACACAAGAAGGCTGGTAATACCCAGGCCATCATAACATTCGTCATTGTGCATATCCTTATGAAACCTTCGTAAAGAATCCACGCAAGAAGGCTGGTAATACCCAGGCCATCATAACATTCGTCATTGTGCATATCCTTATGGAACCTTCGTAGAGAATCCACGCAAGAATGCTGGTAATACCCAGGCCATCATAACATTCGTCGTTGTGCATATCCTTATCAAACGTTCGTAAAGAATCAACGCAAGAAGGCTGGTAACACCCAGGCCATCATAGCATTCGTCATTGTGCATATCCTTATCAAACGTTCGTAAAGAATCAACGCAAGAAGGCTGGTAACACCCAGGCCATCATAACATTCGTCATTGTGCATATCCTTATCAAACCTTCGTAGAGAATCAGAAAAATAAAAGGTGAGTTTTCTTATAAATGAAATCTGTTGGGAATAACAAAGCAATCTAGTTTTTAGTGCAGAAGAAACGTGAAGAGAGAATATTTGATAAAGACAAAATAAAAAAAATTATAAACATGTATATATTGTTGCGTCATCGAGGTCACGTGACTGGTGTGGCGCCTTCTATTTTCTAGAACTATATTGTTTTTTCATGAATGCTCTAGTATTTACTAGATAGGGTAGGCGGGTATATATAAGAGGGGACAACGTGACGCGAGGAGATTGTAATGTCTGTATAGACAGTGAGTAATTGAACTGCAGTCAGAGAGCACGAGAGACGTTAGAGCGTTTGTTTAGCGCGATTGTTGAAGTTGAGTGTATTGGTAAAGTTATATTCGGAAATAATAAACCAGTTTTATTAAGAAAGGACTTGTGTCGCTTAAGTTTCGTCGGAACGAAGTTACGGAAAGTTAATTAACAAACGGAGACGTAACAATATTTTAAAACTATTCTTAACACTGGTTTGCTGCAGTGTAAACCGTGGATAATACAGTCTGCTGGCGAAGCTAACAAATTTTGGGGGAGAGAGGTGTTGTTCACGTGTTTAGTAGTTATCTTAACACTGAAGAAAACATGATGATGTAAAAGAAGAGAAATATGATTGTAGAGACTGATGAGGAGGAAACGTTCTTGGTGAATATTTCAACGTCTCGGAGAATAGTTCATTTAAAACACCAACCCTCAGTGGCTCGGCGGTTAGTCTGCAGGTTTACAACGCTAAAAATCAGGTTTCGATACTCATGGTGGCCAGAGCACAGATAGCCCATTGTGCAGCTTTGTGCTTAATTAAAACCAAACAAAACAAACATAAGCGAAGACAATAAATTAACTGCTTTTCAGTGGTGGGATTCAAATATTTTAACAACAGGTTCTCTCACTAGC
>NW_013671782.1:13111-18744 GCF_000517525.1 Limulus polyphemus | reverse complement strand
CGTCGGAACGAAGTTACGGAAAGTTAATTAACAAACGGAGACGTAACAATATTTTAAAATGTAATCCGAAAACGGGCAAAAACAAAACTTAGAATATTGTCAAAAAACCTATCTAGTTATTGGAATGTAGTTGTACGGTAATAAATCAAATGAATAATAAACAATCCAGTCACAGGTAAACCTAAATAAATCAGAATACTAAAAACAGAGAAATATCTTACCATAATTGGCTGCAGACCGTAAATGTGTTGTTTGATTCAGCAAATTATGGGAACAAAAACCTGGATCCCTCTAATAATTTCAGTCGTCTTCACTTGTTGTTCAGCACATTCTTGTTGTAGAATTGAAGAGACGGATATCTTCAACGCTATTTGAATGTTGTACACCACTCACGAATAAATAGGTCTTTTTTCGGTATATTTTGTCTTCGCGCGCTTTTGGAAGGCGTTTTAAAATATTTTCACTTCATTGTGTTGTGGTTGCTGACAAGTTTCGCCCACTTACGGATGTGTTCTCCTTTTGTAATTATGTATACAGATATATGTATAATTGTGAATGAGCTAAGTGCAAAATAAACTGACAAACGTCTCTAAATATACGGGTTTAACAAATAATTAAATGCAATGTCTAAAAGCGGCCGATAGTGTTAAATTTTTTCTTGTTCTAACAAGAAGAAAATTGTATTACTTCAAAATAGTTTAGAATAAATTGTACTGTAGTGTTTAAAAATACCGTAAAAGATAACAGCAGTAATACATGTTCTGGTTCCTCTTTTAATAGAAGGTTAAATTTTTCATAAGTTATATTGCTACAACAAAGAAGTAGTTGAACTATCCATTTGTTATGGTGGCAACGTCTTTTCTGAGTTGGCGATTATACTTAATTATACTTGCCATAAGATATTAGTGTTAGGACTATTGGCAACGTCTTTTCTGAGTTGGCGATTATACTTAATTATACTTGCCATAAGATATTAGTGTTAGGACTATTGGCAACGTCTTTTCTGAGTTGGCGATTATACTTAATTATACTTGCCATAAGATATTAGTGTTAGGACTATTATATTTTTTTAACACTGAATAAAGAACGCGGTGTTAAAATATAATAGACCTAACACTAACGTCTTATGACAAGTACAATGGATTATATTACCCATTATTTTTTTAACATACAGAAATCCCACGATTTAAACATTCCATATTTTGATTATTTACCAATAGAACTTAAAATGGTCTAAAACTTGCTTTCTGTTGCAGCAAATTTTATTTTGTGTGTGTAAAAAAAGACATAACAACAAAGGAAGCTGTATGCTACAGAGCACATTCTATCGTGTAGAGAGTATTGTACCGAAGGAAGCTGTATGCTGCAGAGCACATTCTCGTATCTTGTAGGGAGTATTGTACCAAAGGAAGCTGTATGCTACTGAGCACATTCTTAATACTCCCTACAAGATACGAGTAGCATACAGCTTCCTTTGGTACCGAGAATGTGCTCAATACTCCCTACAAGATAGTACCTAGATTAAAATGTATAAATGATTGTGACTAATTTAATATTTATGGAAAATATAAAATAAAACGAAGAACGTACAGTAATTATTCAAGAGTGTTCGATGTATATTCTTTCTAGAGCTGTGTGTAGCGCATGCTACATAGCGCCACCATGTTTCTAGGAGCGACTAGTGGATCGACGCTACATTTGAAAATCCATAGTGATTACAAGTAGCGTCGCTCCATTTTTTGTCTGTGCAAAGCGCTTCTCGCTACATTCTTAATATAAAATATAAATTATAATCATCTGTATATTGTATATAATTATATATTTTGTATATAAATAATTATTATATATAGTATTATATACATTGTTTCAGACTTAATTAGGCTCGCCTATGCTATCTGACATACTCAGCTGATTCGATCTGCAGCGATGGCTTGCTGACTATCCGTGACGTAATACTACGTAATATATATATAAAGTATTCTTTGTATTTGTTTATAACATTATTATATTTACTATTTACATGTTCGGTTTAATTCAATATTCATTTAGAAGGTTTATTAATTTATTTTTATGTAAAAATTTAGTTTAGAAGTACTGTTAAATGTTTTATTAAATTCCTGAACTGGACAATTCTAGCAGAAACTTTTCTTGGTTCACACATCTCAATTGATAATACAAGATACTCATATGAACCGGCTAGTTTATATTTCATGTCGGATAATTAGTTACGAAAATCCGAGTCCTATATATCATTATAAATCGTGATTTATAATATATATCACCAGCAGAGACGCCGCCCTACGGTCGGCTGTTCCGTGAGGATCTTGCCGAGCTGAACGGTGTGCTTCTCGGTCAAGAAATTACTTCCGACTTCTAACTGCATCTTGGCGAGCAGTTTTAATATGTTTCTGTATTTCGCGTTTGTTCCTGGCTTATCTTCACTGGGTCTTGCCCAATAACTTGGTGAACAAACCTAACTATTTCTTTCTGTAACTTGCATCCTGGCGTTTCATTTTCTTTCTCCGTGATAAGTCAATTTTTGAAAATTTTAGGCATCGTGATTTGCGATGAATTAAATGATTTCATCCAAATTAAAATAGGCGTGAATCAAAGCTGTGTCTTTTCACCCGACTTGTTTAGTTTATACAGTGACAAAATCTTGAGGGAAATTCAGAATTTCCAGGCTGATTATTGGTAGACAGAATTTGAACAACTTGCATTATTCTGATGACACAGTTTTAATAGTTGATTCAGAAAAGAAGCTGCCAAAAATTTTAAATAGAGTAGTTAGTGAAAGCGAGAAGAAGGGTTTAAGTATCAGCTGTAGGAAAACAGAATGTATGGTAATTACAAAGAAGAAGGTCATTCCTGTATACATTGTCAAAGTATACAAGGAACAGATAAGGCAAGTCAATAAATTCAATTACTTGGGAAGCTGGATAATATCAGATGGTAAATGTGATCATAAAATAAAACAGAGGATAGGGATGGCAAAAAATTCATTTTTAAAAATGAAAAAGATACTGACAAATATTAAAATTTCTATGGGGACGAAGTAAAGAGTTTTGGATTGCTATGTTACACCAATTAAGGAGTTTTGGATTGCTATGTTACACCAAGTAAAGAGTTTTGGATTGCTATGTTACACCAATTAAAGAGTTTTGGATTGCTATGTTACACCAATTCTCACGTGTGCATCAGAATGTTGGATAATATCCCCAAGTATGGAAAAGAGAATTGAAGCAAATGAGTTGTAGTTCTTAAGGTGCATCGTGAAGCTATGTTGGACAATTGTCAAGAGCGGGTTGCAGGAGGAAGTTGATGACTAATATCAGAAAGAGACAGTTGATGTTTCTAGGACGCTTTATGAGGAAAGAAGACATTGAAAGTCTACTTATAACTGGAAAGATTGAAGGAAGGAGAAACCGTAGAAGACAGAGATTGACTTTTGTCAAGAGTCTACCTAAATGGATGAATGTATCGACATTGGAAATTATTTGTACCTCAAGAAAAAGAGATTTGTGGAAGACAAGGGTCAACAATATCCTGTTTGGATATAGTCCATAGAGAGAGAATGTTATATGGTAACCAGGGGTGTTATGCGGCCAGAGCGCACCCGAACACTGATTCGGCACTTGAAATTGGAGTTGAGTTCTGGCACTTCAAAAACTAAAAATATGTATGTAAAGAAAGTTATTCAGTTTACACCTGAAATTAAGTGTCATAACCAAACAATTAACCAAAGGTTACTTTTTTTAACTATTCCTGTTAGTAGGATAGGAGGTATGCAAGACATTATACAAATCAAGATTTTTAATATTATAGTGTAGTTAGGAAGACAGAAAATTAACAAGGTATGTGATTTTAGAACTTATGTAATGTTTGTGATTTTTAGTTGATGCACAGTTGTTGTTTTTCTTACCTTGCTGCTTAATTAAAAAAGTTGGGTTGCTTATTTTCCCTCGTTACAATATGCATACTCAATTATTTGGCTTTAATGTATGTAGTTTCAAATAACCAGCGCTGAATGTTGTTTTCTACTTAGAATGGACTAAAAAAATTTGAATTAGCCTTTGAGATCTTAACCTCTATGGTGACGTCACACGTCTGACAAATTTTGGCAGGGTTCTGGCCCTATAAAATGTAGCATTACACCACTCCTGGTAACTTTGCGCAAAATTTCATTTTCATTGAAATAATTTGTACACAGCAGAGAATTGTTCTCAAAGCGCTCAAAAGATGTTTCATGTCTCTGTCTTCTTGCACTTGCTTTATGAGGTCAATTCCATATCACATTCCATTAGTTATAAAGGCTAAACATTACTAAAGCATAATATGGACAATATCCTTTCCTACCGAGCTTTTTAAATATGATATTATATTCCCTTTGGCAGAGAATTAAACTTGCCTGGATAAGTTATTTCCAGATACCAAGCTGTTCCAACACATCAGATGAATCAGCAACATTAAGACTGAAGCAGTGTAAGAAACGTGTACTTTTTCTTTTTGTTTTCTACATGTATGGGCTGTAATCATAATTATAATATTTTAGTAATGTTTGTTTGTACCAATTTAGTTTCAAACAACGTTCACCTTTACAATAAGAATGCCCCACAGTGGCACAGCGGTATGTCTGCGGACTTACAACGCTAGATACCGGGTTTCGATATCCCTGGTGGGCAGAGCACAGATAGCCCACTGTGTAGCTTTGTGCTCAACTTCAAACAAACAAAAAAATGCAATAAGAATGTTGGAAAAAGTAATGTTGTTCTTTTTGTGTGATTACTATTGTGAACGTAATTTATCCGTTGGTACTACGTTCACTTTCCGATTAACTTTTAAAACTTTCATTAAATTAATACCAGTTAATTTGGGTAAGTAGGCAAGATTATTATAATTTTTATACAAGTTGTTCTATGTGTAGATTTTCCTAAAACAATCTGTTGTTAAAATAATTGTTTAAAACGTAGAATGGAACCTCCAGTGACTACGCAGAGTGCTTTAGTTATGATTTGAATGACTACGTTCGTACCGTCGTTTCAGATATTGATTTATTAATATGAAAAAAGTAATGTTAAGTTCTGTCTTTTTTGAGTTGGCGTTTACAAATTATATTCTACGATGAAATTTATTTAAATAATTTTGAACAGAATTGTTTTCTTCTAGTCTGTAATTTCACAAAAATTATGTACTTGAAAATCTGAAGCGCTAATATAAAAAATACGGGCACGAAAAATACGACAAAAAACAACAACACAGCATTAATTTTTATGTAACACAATGAATACTGGAGTACTTACCTTAACTTACAAGTAGGAACAACTTAAGCTCCAGAATAAAACCGTTACATTGTATCTACTGCCTTAGCTTACGCCTTTTTTAAGGTAAATATAGTAAAAATCGGTTAGTTAAGCCTCTCCACAGATAAATTGTTATAGTAAAGTTCACATACGTATGCATTATTCTTGTACAATGTTTTACGTACAAAGCAAAAGCTGTGGAACTGAGGTTACATAGTTCACGACTCGTTACCGCCAGAAAAAAAATAAAAAAATCGCACTCCACATTGTGGGGCTTTTACAAGAGAGAGATGGTAAAATTGCCCGGTCTCAGAAAAGAAGACCCAGAGAGAT
>NW_013671782.1:7160-12308 GCF_000517525.1 Limulus polyphemus | reverse complement strand
AGTAATTTTCCCCGACTACCTAATGGGAATAAAGCTATAACATTTATTTGTAATTTCCCCAACTACCTAATGGGAATAAAGCTATAACATTTATTCATAATTTCCCCGACTACCTAATGGGAATAAAACTATAACATTTATTTGTAATTTCCCCGACTACCTAATGGGAATAAAACTATAACATTTAGTTGTAATTTCCCCGACTATTTAATGGGAATAAAGCTATAACATTTATTTGTAATTTCCCCGACTACCTAATGTGAATGAAACTATAACATTTATTTGTAATTTCCCCGACTACCTAATGGGAATGAAACTATAACATTTATTTGTAATTTCCCCGACTACTTAATGGGAATAAAACTATAACATTTATTTGTAATTTCCCCGACTACCTAATGGGAATAAAGCTATAACATTTATTTGTAATTTCCCCGACTACCTAATGGGAATGAAACTATAACATTTATTTGTAATTTCCCCGACTACCTAATGGGAATGAAACTATAACATTTATTTGTAATTTCCCAAACTACTTAATAAACGACATGCACGTGAGAAGGTAAGGGGAAAGCTGCAGTTTTTGATTTTAATGTTTTAGTAATGAATTCCAAAGTAGGGTTAGGTGCAAGAGAACGTTTTTCGTCGTTAATGGAGTGATTAGGATTTAGCTTGAATAAAAACTTTTATGTGTGTAATTTTTAGTATGATTTTTAGACTACTAAAGTATTTGTTAGTTCTTGTTCTCTCAATAAATTGTCTTGGTATTATTTTACATATGAACTTTACTTTTATTATGAATAAAAAAATATTTATATTCTACTTAAGTGTTAAGTTTTTGCATTTCTTTTATAGAGAAAGAAAAAGAACACAGCACATAATAAATATAAATCCAAAATTAAACATTAGACATGAAGAAGTTTAAATTTTTTCGATTTTGATGTTGCCGAGTCCGGTTTAGTACTTGGATTCCAAAAATTCCTGAATTTTGTATGAGGAAGTATCTGGGAAATTGCAAGTTTTCAAAACATGTAGTTTATTCACATCCGCGTGCAGTTATATATATATATAGTGTGTGTGTGTAAATATATATAAAGTTTCTGCATTTTTTAATGAGGGCGCACGTGTTGTTGCTGTGTATATTGACCCATGGAAGCCTTTGATGAAATGCTACACAGTGGGTTAATTGAGGAGCTGAATGCTTATGTTATTGGTGGTAAATACAGAAATTGATAGAAAGATGACACGGTGATAGAAAGCAAAGAGTTGGGAAGAATGGAGGTCATAGAAGATTTGAGATCAAAGCCCCCCCCCCCCTAGTAAAAACAATACTTTGATGGAGGAAGACCACGATAGTTGTGACATCATAGTTCATAAAGAGGCCATCTGGGGCTGATAGTTCCATAGACGGCCACTAAAGTGTGCCCCAAAAGTGATAACTCATAAGTGTTTATGTGTCGCAACTTCTACTAACAAAAGTGACGCCATTAGACGTGATCCTTACTGTCACAGTTTTGCGTTACTTTCAGTTTCGAAGTGTTCAGTAATCACCAAAGCTTTTGACATAAAATTAATAACTTATGTCTCCACGATTTTGTCATTGTTTCACTATTTGTATAGCGTACATATGATTATCCATATAAAGTACTAGTATAACTAGAATTCTAATCTTTGTAAGTACTATCTGAAGGTGCCCGTTAAGGAAGCAAAAATTGTATAAAAAAGAATGTTAGATAATGTTCCCCTTATTTCTTTTGTTATTAAATCCCTAGTTACCTCATTAGATGCTGATTGCATACCGTGCTTTTGGAAGGTAATAACTGTCTCATTTAACTGATTAAATTTAAATTTTATATCAAAACCTACAAAAAAGAAGAGGAAATGTGCCCCTTTTCAGGATGTTTTTATCTTCTTTTTTGGGCAAAAATCTTAAAACACAAATAGCCCGAGTACACCGTCGGACAAGTTCCAGTTACCATGTCAAACATTATGGTAATCGAACCAGCCAACTCTGGGTGATGCTAACCAAAAGTCTGTAAAAAACGAAAATTCGTCCTACTTTTTGATTTGATTTTTCGGGCAACAATACTAAAATAAAACATCCTATGTAAACCATGGAACAATTTCGGGTTATTCACACCAGCCAACTCTGGGTGGTGGATGCTAACACATACATATACACATAATGGATCGCCTTTATGTATATTTGATTAGCCGTACTCATTATCTGGTTGATTTTTAGTTTCACTCTAAGCATGTTACTTGCTCTGATCGGAAGTTAATATTAAAGATGGACTACAATCTAAGTAGTCCTGAAAATGGCCGTGTTTCATGTAATTTATACATAAAATATTCAAACGATAGATATTTATCGTATGCAGCATACTAGCTAAAGACAATAGGGTATTTCTAAACGAGAATGGATTTTTATATGCAGTATAACTCCTTCACCTTGAATTCAGCTTGCTGTGACCTATATCACTCACAAAAGGGCTGCTTTTATTCTTAGGTCCTATTGTATCTGATTATATCCACAAGTTATTAAACAATATACATAAAAACACCATACGCAACATTTTCCTCTTACTAAAGTCAATAATATTAAAGTTTCAAAATAAAATAAAAACAACTCATAATGAAGCTTTTTAGAAAAGTTTTCTCATAACCCATACTAACTAAATACAGTGAGCACAAAACACAGTTTTATAACACATACTAACTAAACACAATGAGTGCTGTTACGTAATGGAATTTCAAATAGTCTGTAACAGAGTTAAATGATACTTTAAATTTAGTAGCTTAATTGTGATTTAGATTTAGCAGTTAAGTAAAAGCCCATATATAGTCAGTTTATGATATTTGCCAACAAGATCGATACAAATTTTTTAACACAAATACGTTTTAATATACACACAACAGTACAACTTACAATAACAATTATTAGAAATAGTTATTACACACAATGATTTATATACAAAAAATTTACAAACTTACAAAAAATATAAAGTTTTCTTTCTAGTCTGGAACTTCCTTGATATCTTATCGAGGGTTTACGATGAGCGAGTTAATTACGAGTTGATGTGGGTACAATTTGCTTAATGGTAAGCTAGCTAGCTTTGTGCTTCTTTATTCACCAGCCACACACGCCGAGTTTTTCACGGTTGAAGTTAGGTAATGTTTTCGTGAAAATATTAATGTCCAATGAGAATCCACTGAAGTTACATGATTTGTAATGTTCGAACTTTGTAAATGCTCCTGGTCAAATATCTGAAGTTTTCCGACTGATAAGCGTTAAAATAATCCCAGTTATAGCTTCAGAAGTTTATATATAGCACACTGATTATAGCGAACTAATAATAGATACTCTCTTTGGCGCGTCTCGTTGGTGATATTTATAGCCTTGTGGAGGCGTTCTAGAAATTTCAGTTTTACGTAACAATACTGACGCTAACACAAGCGTTTACACACACATATCTATATTGTTGATTCTCACTCTCGAGAATCTTCTACAACTTTGGAGAATAGGCAGGAGTTTCGCAATACACATTTAACAGTGTAAGCTATGTATGTTTCTAAGTGTAAATTTAATCTAAACAAACGTTGATATCAAAATAAATATATAATAACAAATTCGTTACAGTACATAACATAGTTTTATAACACATACTAACTAAACACATTACACAGTTTTATAACCCACACTAACTAACCACAATGAGCACATAACACAGTTTGATAACCCATATTAAATAAACATAGTGAGCACATAACACAGTTTTGGGACACTATCACGTTGGATAGCTTGTATTTTAAATGTACAAATCTTTATGGTTTTTCCGGAGAAATTTCCAGTCACGCTTCTAAAACGGTTTTTATATTAAATGTTGTTTGTAGTTAAGCGGAAAGCTACCCAATGGGTTATCTGTACTGTGCCCACCACGGGTATCGAAACCCGGTATTTGTTTTATAAGGTTTCAGAATTTCCGTTGAGCCACTGGGGACAATATATAAATAGAGTTTACAAGCTTATGTTTTGTCAAAAAGGTGGCGTCTCATCAGATATCACAGCTTCTATGTTTGTACAAAAAAGGCTTAGCTTTTCTGTAGAATGTTTCGTTTGACTTTGAAATAAAGTACAAAGAACTAGGTCTTTATTGTACTGTTGACACATCTGGTCAGTATAACTAATGTCACACATTGTTGATATATCTGGTCAGTATAACTCATGTCACATATTGTTGACACATCTGGTCAGTATAACTCATGTCACATATTGTTGATATATCTGGTCAGTATAACTAATGTCACACATTGTTGATATATCTGGTCAGTATAACTCATGTCACACATTGTTGATATATCTGGTCAGTATAACTCATGTCACATATTGTTGACACATGTGGTCAGTATAACTAATGTCACACATTGTTGATATATTTGGTGAGTATAACTAATGTCACATATTGTTGATACATCTGGTCAGTATAACTAATGTCACATATTGTTGATATATCTGGTCAGTATAACTAATGTCACACATTGTTGATATATCTGGTCAGTATAACTCATGTCACACATTGTTGATATATCTGGTCAGTATAACTCATGTCACATATTGTTGACACATGTGGTCAATATAACTCATGTCACACAGTTAAATTTACAAAACTTTGCGGTTTTTCAATGGATCCTTTCTATATGAAATAGTTGCTTCAGGTTTTTCAGATCTGTCTTACATATTTTGGGTGTATGCATATTGTATACATTCCTTTTATATTAGTTTATACCGAACGAATAATTAAAAGTTTGTTCTACACATGTTGCTCGTTCGTTTGTAGTTTATTTTAGACATGGTAAGTACTTACGTTCGCAATTTAATGTGTAAAGAATTATAAGTTTGTGAAAAATGTTTCATGTGATCCAAGTAACATATAATACAAATCCTCGTTATTTTATAAATATAGCAGTGTAATCTTGAAATCTTTAACATAAAGGTTGCTGTTAATTCACATAGTTTATCAAATACTATAAATATAGCAGTGTAATCTTGAAATCTTTAACATAAAGGTTGCTGTTAATTCACATAGTTTATCAAATACTATAAATATAGTCAGTGTAATCTTAGAAATTCTTTAACGATAAAAGGTT
>NW_013671782.1:0-6160 GCF_000517525.1 Limulus polyphemus | reverse complement strand
TATAGCAGTGTAATCTTGAAATCTTTAACATAAAGGTTGCTGTTAATTCACATAGTTTATCAAATACTATAAATATAGCAGTGTAATCTTGAAATCTTTAACATAAAGGTTGCTGTTAATTCACATAGTTTATCAAATACTATAAATATAGCAGTGTAATCTTGAAATCTTTAACATAAAGGTTGCTGTTAATTCACATAGTTTATCAAATACTATAAATATAGCAGTGTAATCTTGAAATCTTTATCATAAAGGTTGCTGTTAATTCACATAGTTTATCAAATACTCGTCTATTTATTTGCTCAGCTATTGTCTTGTTTAAACTGATTTTAATGACCTTCACAAATTTTTTATATAGATTTCTATTTTATGTAGGCATAACAGACACTAGAATTAGTTATACGCTTCAAACATATTTATAGTAACATTGCTAACATAGTTTCTTGTGAACCAGTTTTTGTAACATATTTATAGTAACATTGCTAACATAGTTTCTTGTGAACCAGTTTTTGTAACATATTTATTCATATTATGCTTTAAATGCAGAATTTATGTCATTTGTACGACAAATGATTTCAGTTTAGTATGCATCCAACCCGACACGCTTTTAACTAAAACATAAGCACTAACTATCACTGTTAGGACGTTGGGTTGTTTTGGTCGCACGACACACCACTGTGTGTCTTGATAACTTCCGATCAGAATAAGATATGTACTTAGAGTGAAACTAAAAATCAACCTGATCATCAGGACAGTTAACTGAATAGTTAAAAGCGTTTCTTTGCATGGCACCTCTACTATTAACGTCCTAACAGTGATAATTAGTGCCTTATGTTTTAGTTAAAAGCGTGTCTCTGCACAGTACTCCTAGTATTAACGTCCTAACAGTGATAATTAGTGCCTTATGTTTTAGTTAAAAGCGTGTCTCTGCACAGTACTCCTAGTATTGCAGGACACACTGTATGTTATTAAAAGGAGTGATAGTTTAGCGATATTCCACTTTCTGTAGCCCGGATTGTGGTAATCCAAACTATCACATATTTTCAGTGGATGTGTTCTACTGAACTCTTACTTCACATCCAAATTTCAAGTCAATCCATTAATAAATACACAAGATATAAATACTCCAATTTTGATTGCATTTTTCCTTTTTTTTTCTTCGCACCGAAAGTACGGAAACATTATTTGATAGAAACACATACTTAACTTTCATGGTTCTTTTTTTTAGATTTGGAACCCTTACAGATCTTTACAACCTATAATTAGGTGTCAAATTTGGTCTAAATATAAGCCATATGTGCAAAGTTATTCAACAAAATCGCTCAAATGTGACCAAAATGTTTACGCACGCCTACGCAAAAAGTCACGTGAGGTATCGGTCTCAAATGTTTATTACGGTTTGACCTAAGAGTAAAGATGAGCTATTTTTAATTTTTTATCATCAAATTAGAAACAGCTGACTTAGAGCAGAAAAACTATAGAGTGAAGGCACGTGCAGATACATAAGTAGAGGTTAAACCAAGTAAGCTAAATTAACAATTTCTGGCTTAAGTTTTCAATAGAATCATATGGGTGGACGATATTATTCATTATTCTTTGCCAACTTTTAAGCCCAGATTTGCTAAATTTTATGCAATTTTCTAACTTTAAAAGCGTTTAGCGTCACGTGATATGAGCTTAAGTAATTAGCGTAAATAATGATGCTTGATACGGCTGTACAGGGTGCATGCGGGTGATGACAAGAAACTGTTAATCTAGTTTCTATGGTGTTAGTATAAAGGAAGTTATTAACACTGTTTTAGAGAGGAAAAGTACCAGAATATATTTTAAAAAATCTGGTTGGTTCTGTAAAGTAAAGGTCTGTTCCAAGTAATAGGTTTGCGATCCTAAAAGCTAATGTTGATTACTATCGAGTGTCACTTTCTTACTTGCTGCGGTTTGTTCATGTATATTGACAAAAATTCATGATATCTAATCAAAAACACCTTAGGTGTGAGATAAATGATCGAGTGTGCGACTTAAAGAAATGAAATCAAAATTGGCAGCGAAACTGATAGCTACATAAGAATTTTACAGCAAATATTCATTCATTATTTAGCTAGGCCGCGTATTTTATTTTACCCACCATCATGCCCCAAGTTGAACAAAAACGCGGTATGGTAATAGAATGTTTAGATTAATGATGGTAATTATCTAAGATTAGCAATTTCGGTCATATTTACAAGTTAATATACGATAATTTCAATTGTTAACATTCATGTTCAGAGTTTGTTTGTTGTTTTTTAAAATTAAAAGAAGCAGCACGCTGCAAACGACATCAATACAAAGTGGTTATGAGTTCAATCATCAATTGTACCCCAAATGGCAAGTTTTAGAGCATGAAGAAATTCAGAACTTTCTCTTGCCCCATTCAATAAACGTTATCAGGGATCCGTTTATACATAATATAAAACGATGTTGCTTACAGCACCATACATATGAATCTAATTTGAGAAAAACCTGCCAAGCTACCTTTACATTAGCGTGCACTAAGTATATATAATTAACAATATTAATATTCTATGCTAAAGCCACTTTAAGAAGAAGAAAATACGTAATAGTGTATAGCTTCATATAACAACAGAAGAACCATCTTAAGAAGAAGACGAAAATACGTAATGGTGTGTAGCCTTATATAACAATAGAAGAACCATCTTAAGAAGAAGAAAATACGTAATAGTGTATAGCTTCATATAACAGTAGAAGAACCATCTTAAGAAGAAGAAAATACGTAATGGTGTGTAGCCTTACATAACAATAGAAGAACCATCTTAAGAAGAAGACGAAAATACGTAATGGTGTGTAGCCTTACATAACAGTAGAAGAACCATCTTAAGAAGAAGAAAGTACGTAATGGTGTGTAGCCTTACATAACAGTAGAAGAACCATCTTAAGAAGAAGAAAGTACGTAATGGTGTGTAGCCTTACATAACAGTAGAAGAACCATCTTAAGAAGAAGAAGAAAATACGTAGTGGTGTATAGTTTCATATAAAAGTAGAAGAACCATTTTAAGAAGAAGAAAATACGTAATGGTGTATAGTTTCGAGACTCTTATGTTATGAAGGCGATTAGTGTTTATAGTTTGCCTTGCTTACTTATGCTGGTTTACAACATAACTATCGTTGTTCATGAATGTTGTGAACGTAAATAGAGTCTGGACCACTGCTATGTCTGATGAGTCCTGGTATTAAACAAAAGGCCTCGTCGGTACTGGATACGGCAGGTGTAGTGTAGTTTACATATTATAACATATTCTTATTTACTTTCACTCATAAATCCTTAGAGGTATGTACAATCGTGCTCGGCTGGCCAGGTTACGATCTGTAAAAAAGAACTTGGAGACAAAAAAAAAAAAGAAGCTGAAGTACAATTTTTACAGATGTTTAATTTAAAATCCTGAATTAACAAGTTCAGGAGAATATGGGAAAATATTACAGTCTACCATTTTATGTAATTCTGCTCATGATTATTATTCTTACTTTAAAATCTTTTGCTAGATTTTGGGTTTTTGTATAAAATTGTGAGAAGAATTACGTTTCCAAATAAACCTTTGAATAAAGTTTTGAAAGCACTGGATATTCAGACCAATTACAAATTATATATATATGTAGTTTATTGTAAATGTTTAAAATGGTTTGTCAAATGACTGAAGATATGAATTTATGTCTTATTTATCAAAATTAGTTCCATCACATAATAATGTAGTAAGAAGTATAATATTAATACTGGTAAAAAGATGTGTTACTAATGAAATTATACTAAACTGGGATAATTTCCCAGACTGAAACATAATACTTTCCAAGTACTTATTCATGATCGTTATTAACAAAATTGTAGTTTACCTGTATTTAAAAACAATTCATATGTTTTGTTTTTCTTGATAAGAATCGAAGTCATCATTATACTTATTTAATTACAGTTTTTTTTCTTTCTCTTTAATAAATTGAGAAAGCCTTTGACCAACTCGATTAGTTTATTTGCTTAGTCAGTAGATTTATGTTCTTTGTTGTATAGATTAACAATCTATATTATTGAGTTCACTTTTTTAACTATACACTAACGCTAGGTGACGTTTATTTTCTTCTGATGAAATTTAAATTTTGTTTTTAAAAAATAGTAACTCTCATGTCAAGACTTGGCAAAAGAGCTGACGTGTCAATAAAGCTAGTTTAGAAACACATATTGGGGGATGTCCTTAAGTGGTTAATTAAAGATATCTCGAAAATCAACCAAGTGTCATCAGGAACAACCTAAAAATTTCACGTGTGCCAAAATATTATAACAATTAAGTTTAATATAAAGAACCATACTTCTACAGTGATTCACATATAACCCTGTTTTATTGGGGAGCACTTGGTATAAAGAAACAAGACTCCTGCAATGAATCGTGTATAACCTTGTTTTTTCAGATAGCACTTGGTATTGTGACGAATTTATTATTATGTATTTATTTTAATAACAACATTTGTTTAGATTAAGTTTATATTTAAAAACATGCATAGCATATAATGTTAAATATGTATTGCGAAACTTCCGCCTATTCTCTATTATTAGTTTGCTATAGTCAATGTGCTATAAACTTCGGAAGCTATAACTATGCTTATAACTATAACGCTTATCATTCGGAAAATTTCAGATATTTGACCAGGAGCATTTACAAAGTTCGAACATTACAAATCATTTAACTTCAGTGGATTCTCATTGGACATTAATATTTTCACGAAAACATTACCTAACTTCAACCGTGAAAAACTCGGCGTATGTGGCTGGTGAATAACGAAGCACAAAGCTAGCTAGCTTACCATTAAGTGAATTGTACCCACATCAACTCGTAATTAACTCGCTCATCGTGAACCCTCAATAAGATATCAAGGAAGCTTCAGACTAGAAAGAAGACTTTATATTGCTTGTAAGTTTGTAAAATTGTTGTATATAAATCATTGTGTGTAATAACTATTTGTAATAACTGTTATTGTAAATTGTATTGTTGTTTGTATATTAAAACATATTTGTGTTAAAAAAGAAAACTGTGTATATCAATCTTGTTGGCAAATATCATAAACTGACTATATATCGGCTTTTACTTAACTGATAAATCCAAAGTACAATTTAACTACTAAATTTGAAGTATCATTCAACTCAATTTCACATCATTCGAAATTGAAATACGTAAAAGTATAAAGAAACAAGACTCCTGCAATGAATCGTATATAACTTTGTTTTCTCGGTAGCACTTGGTATAAATAAACAAGATTCCTGCAATTAATCGTATATAACCTTGTTTTCTCGGGTAGCACACTAGATTCACAATTGCTAGACTAGTAAGATCTTAAAACAGTTTTCTACAGTACAGGAAGGTCCTTGTTTTAGATTATCTGTTTTATGAACAATTCAACAACTCCCTAAAGTACAGGAAGGACCTTGTATTAGACTTTGTTTTGTGAAATATATAACCATGTTTTTTCTTCTTCAAGTAAAGCACTAGATTCTCTTGGTATAAGGAAATAGTAATTCTTATAACCCATGTTTTATCGAGTACCACCGAGTTTTATTTCGTATAAGGGCACGATACTTCTGCAGTGATCCACAGTTAACAGTTTACTGGTGTTTCACGACAGTACATTCACTTAGCATTAAGAAACGAAACTACTGTAATGATTCACATATAACCCCTTTTCTCGGGTAACACTGCGCGAGACTCATTGGTAAACAAATTAGGTTTTTCCAGTGCTTCATATTTAACCCTGTTTTCTGGAGTATGAAACCAGATTTATTTGATACAAGAAAATGTCACTTGTGATATATGTCATATATAATCACATTTTAACAGAGAGCACACCAGGTTCACGTGGTATAAAGAAACCACACTTGTGAAAAGATTCATACATACTTTTGTCTTCTCGGTGTAGTGCATTAGATATATTTAGTATATAAAAATGATAATTCTGAAGTGATTCATATGTAACCCCGTTTTCTTATATAGCACACTAGTTTCAATTGATATAAAGAGACAGTAGTTTTTTAATGATACATAAATAACTAAATCTTCTCGGAAACCGCTGCGCTACATTCATATGATATAAACGCTTCATATATAGTGCTGTTTTCTCGGGTAGCACA
>NW_013671781.1:46110-53208 GCF_000517525.1 Limulus polyphemus | reverse complement strand
ACAGAATTATAGTAGGTCAGATTTTATATATGACTCGGCACAGAAGCTACTCAAATGTAAATATACAACGATGTATCTACAGAATTATAGTATGTCAGATTTTATATATGACTCGGCACAGAAGCTACTCAAATGTAAATATACAACGATGTATCTACAGAATTATAGTAGGTCAGATTTTATATATGACTCGGCACAGAAGCTACTCAAATGTAAATATACAACGATGTATCTACAGAATTATAGTAGGTAGGCTAAATTATAAACACTTTAGTTAGATGTAATTAAAATCATGTGCATTTTAAATTACACTAAAATCGGATCTTAAAAATTACATTTATAGGTTATTTGAAATCAAAGATCTCAACAAATATTAATTTTTTTTTAAAAAGCATGGGCTTCATCCCCCAGTCCCATATCTAGCTAAGATATATTTACACACAAAGATATAGAGGTTTAGTTTATTACACACAGATATCACAAGACAACTGACCCTATAAATGATGCAATAGACGCAATATCACATGTAAATTATTATTATGAAATGTGACTAACCTTTCACACACATACATTACAATGAATAGATTATTGTCAGACCATATAATATTTGATTTTGAAGCTTTTTCTTTTATTTCAACTAATCTGGCTCACATAAGTTTACAACATTTACTTATTTGAACACATTTTGTCCACTGATTCAAACTGATGAGTACTACTTTTCATTTTACAATGCGCATGTTGGATTATATTATTTGGAAGCATAACAAGGTTGTCTTGAAATAATGCCTAAGCGAATTGACTGTTAAATACAATATGAGTTGTCACTTATCACAGAGTAATTTGTTTATTATAACGATGATAATCTCTGCCTGATTTAAACACTAACAGAAGTGTGGGGTATCTCGTTAGAAGTATACTTCTTATAAGGTAACAATTACTTTAATTTTTCCTATTACTTTGTATACTCTACTTAGAGTAACTGTTTTAAACTTTACTATAAGTCAGTACACTGAAGTTAATCACACTTTATCACAATGATGTTCCAGTCTCTGTGATCTCCTCAGAATAACTTTATCAGGCTTATTCTAATACCTATGATCACACACTACTGTCAGACATCGTGGTTTCCTTAGTAACAACTTTCTGCAAATAACTGCAAACTCAATCTTAAACCATAAATTTTTATAGATTTTTCCATAGACATTCCACTATATGTGGATGTTAGCTTCAAATACCACATATAAATATAATAAAATCACAAAGTCTATTAGAGCTACAGAAAGGAACGTGAGAAGTATGTAGTGAAACGGTTTCTTCAGCTATTGCTGTCACGGGACATCTATTGGTATTAACGTTTGCCAGGAAGCTTATGAATTTATGGCTTACGAGCTTTGTGAACCTCAAATCCATGTTTATCGTCGTGCTAAAATATCAGTCATTATGTCCAGGGTTACTGTAGCAGTTTCATGGGTTAGATGATCATTTTCCATAATCATAGCCTGACATTGGGGACGAGTGCATTGGTCGTGATTGGTATGAGGTATGGTTTTAGAGCCTATTGTTATCCTAAAGACTCTTTTATGAATATAGGAATGAAGAAGAAATAACTTATATGGTCATTGAGTTACAAAGATATTTTTATTCAGTGAAGTAATTAATGAATATAATTACACACATACACAAAACACACAGTTAAATTTATGTACAAGACTAGGTATGTAGGAAATTGAAAAACTTGCCAGTCAGGCACAACTGGTTGTTTTGACAACCACCAAAAACCTAACTGACTTGCCCAATACTATTATTATGCTTGAAGAGCCTATTATAACATGAAAAGCCCAGATCAACAACAGATCTCGTTCGCATAACCACTGGATTTGTAACTTCACAAGATCAACTCTTGATCGTCAAGATGTAACAAACTAGCTACAACGAAAAAAAAAGCAACAACATAACGCTACATGTATGGGTGAGAAATACCAGACAGCTCAGAGATACAGTACAGTACTGAAAACATTTGAAACATTCTATAGCAGATGTGAATATACCATAAACTAGTTGGTTGGTTGGTTTTAACGATGCAAAACTACAAGGCTATCCTTGTCAACCAATACATTTCTACATAGCTAGAAAAAATAAATAAATAAAAAGTGCATAAAATCAAATAATGAGATAAAGATATATTTTTTAGGATCAATAAGACTCATGGTCTTCAAATAATTAAGGACATTATTGAGCTTAACAGTTTTAGCTTTTCTTATGACACTTTTCAATGTTCATATATGTTTAAAATGCTGCTTTAGCTGAATGTCATAGCGGCAGTATGGAAGCAAAATGTGTGCCATGGTGACTTGAGTGTCACATTGATTACACACTGACAGGCAAGAAAAAACAATGTATAACAAAGTTATGGTTAGTGAAGACTTTTTAAACCCACTTCCTCTCAATGATCTTAACATAAATGTAGAATGAACAGCTAATTACCTCTGAGTCCAGAAATCCAATAAGATTGAACAGATAAAGATAACAAAAATATATTTAACAGTTGTTTGTGAATTTCTGAGACAAAAGGACAAGAGCTAACTTTAACAATTTCCGTGCATTCAGTGAGTTGATGGTAATTTTTAGCTTCAACGTGATTCAGGGCAACTGCGATTGCGTACAACTTTGATGTAGAGAAAGAAGCTTGAGATGGGATTCTGTGAACAAGGACATAGAATTAGCAAACCATAAAAGATTCCACAGAGTCACCTGAGTTCAAGCTATTAGTAAAACCCGGTATGAAAAACTGGTTCAAGGGGTGATTGGTAAGCATAAATTGGCACTTCTAGTCGGGATGATCTCAGCAAAATATTACGGTGAGGGATAGTGGCAAACCAAGGACTGATCGAATAATCATTGGATTGAGCAACTATACCTAATGTCAGGCTCATCTTACGTAAATGTGCTTGAATACAAAGTCTCAAAGGAGAGATAATAGATCTATTTATGAACAACATGATTCATTAAGGCATGAAAATATTACCAGGTGGGATTGTACGACAGGGATAATAGTTTTTTACTTAACTGCAACTAAAGTTACAAATAATGAATGTTAATAGGATTCTACTCAAATAAAGATATAATCATACACTATTATATAAAATAATGCAACATTTAGTTCTTGATATACATAATTTCTCAACATGTTAATAAAGCTTACTTACTTACAACTTGGAGATGAACAGGTTGTGCCCAAACTTGAAATACATTAATCTGGGACACATTCGTATTCTTGTCTATTTGACACCTGACTGTTTTGGTGAGCAAATTGTTAAGTTGGCTTTACGAATTGTATAGCATAATGGTTGCATTTGGAAACAAAGTTGGAAACTCTGGTTTCCCCATTTTCTGTTAATTAGGCTTAGTGATGGTGTGATTGACATGACATTCTGGGAAGTTTTACTTCTGCTTAAAATAATTTTTAGTCCTAAGCACAGTTAGTTTGGTATCAGATTTCTTCTTGTCTTTGTATAGTGGAGTTGTGCTCATATTTGGTTTTGTCTTTGCTTTCCGTCCAGTAGCATACACATCCTAGGAAGAAGAGTTTTTTTAATATAATATATTTTTCTCACTTGGCATTTTACTAAACAAAATGTTTCCTAGTGAGACAACTCTGTCAGTCGATTTCGTTTGCAGTCAAGCTGGACTTACAGTCTTGGCAAACATGTATGCATACTGTTCTATATCAATGTTACTGTCTACATGCATGGAGTAGTTATTGAGTAAATGCTCGAGTAGTAACAGAGAAGGTAGCGTATGATCGGACAAACACACACTGTTCGTCAAAAAATACATACACACCTGATTTGTATAAAAGGGTGTGCTTTTGGTATAATCTTTTCCGAAACAGATCAAGCTTTGTTCTGACAATTTCTCTGTACTTGATGTACAGTCATGCCTCGTCACGTGGCAAAAGGTATAGGACGTCTAATTGTTCGACTGTCCAGAAATGATGTGAAGCAAACGGACATTGCCAGAACCGTAGGGTAGCACAGTGTACTGTATCCAGAATCCTGAAACGTCATCGGACTTTAGGAAACGTTGTTACAGGAAAGTCTACTGGTAGACGCCAAAAACCTACTACCCGAGATTACCATATTATTATCAGGTTAATACGTCGAAGTCGAAAGAAGTCTTTCAACAACTTACGACAGGAATGGTATGAACACACTCATTCCAGGGTATCCAGAAGAACAGTGAATATGAGACTGACCAAACAATGTTATTTTGCAAGAATGGCTATCTTCAAACCGATATTAACCAGATTAATTCGCCGCCATCACCGTGTTACTTGGGTAAGGCAGCATGTCAACTTCCAGTTAGGACACTGGCGACATGTCATCTTTTCAGATTAGTCCTGTTTCCTGCTTGTTAATTCTGGTGGTAGGGTTCGGGTTCGTTGTTTGCCTGGAGAACATATGAGGGAAGACTAGCTTCCCCACAGGAGGTGGCGCAGTACATGTTTTGGGCTGCTATTCATCATGGTGGTAAAACTGCTCTTCATATTCTCCAGGAAAACGTCAGTGATGCCTCCTACAGGCATCACAAGGAGATGATATTTCTACCATATTTCTTGCTAGGGCAAGGTTTGGCAATACCTTTATGTTCCAGGATGACAAAGCCACCGCCTCAGTGCGTGTATTGTACAGAATTATCTCACTCAGGAGGACGTTACAAGATTGCCATGGCCAGCAAGGTCTCCATATTATAATTCCATTGAGAACTGTTAGGCAGAACTGAGCAGCGAGATTACTAGCCATGATCCTAAACCACCTCTGTAGCTGAGTTGCAGCGGCTTTTAGTGATAAGCTGGGATGAAATCACGATGGATTACATCAATAGCCTCATCGACAGCATGCCACGTCGCCTTGTGGAGGTTATTAGAGTACGAAGAGGGCCAATTAAATGCTGAATGTTTAATACAAACTGATATAAGGTTACAGAAGCTATTTATAATAATTAGATATTATATTTTGTCATTATACATGTTGTGATTGGTGAGATGCTGAATTACACATCATTCTACAGGTGTCTGATAAAACTGTTTGCTGTTCTAATAAATCGTTCATGATGTCCATAGAACCTATCTTATTATACAAATTACACATGTAGATGTTTAAACATAACATTAATTTCTCAGTTTGATAGCACTAAGTGTATTTGTATTCCACCTTAATAATAATAATATTCTTATTTGTTACAAAATATGCAAACATTTTAGCCAAGACTGCATATTATACATTGCATTTCCATTATTATCGAATGGTTATTATGGTTTAGCAAATTCTCTGTTAGGTTCAGTTCTTCTGAGAATACAACATTACATAATCTATAGAAAAATGTAATTCATGATATCAAAATATCACAAAGCTCCTGATCTAGTGTATCCTGGACGATAGCTATCTAAGCTACTTGTTCTAGTGTTTGTGCACGACTATCACCTGAAATATCTGTGTACTCGACTTTCGCCTGAAGCTGCTGTTCTAGTGTTTTACTCAAGACTTAGTTTTCTCTCTACAACTATTTCCTAAAGCTACTATCCTGGCGCTTCCGCACAACTGTTGTTTGAAATTATTGTTCCAATTCTCTGTATGTAGTAACTATTTGAAGCTGCTGTTCTAGTGTTTTACTCAAGACTTAGTTTTCTCTCTACAACTATTTCCTAAAGCTACTATCTTGGCGCTTCCGCACAACTGTTGTTTGAAATTATTGTTCCAATTCTCTGTATGTAGTAATTATTTGAAACTAACGTTCTAGATAATATAAGGTCACGTGATTGCCTGAAACTATTGTTGCAGTAGACTTTCGTAGCAATCGCCTAACGCTAATGTCTTTGTGGCCTATGCACAGCAAATTAAAAACTCAACTTTAAGGCATATGGTAATTGTCAAAAAAGTACTTAAGTTACCTAAGTTTGATGATTCAAACAAAATAATTCTATTAATCCAAAGCAAACTGTACCAAACAGTGCTTTATATAAATCCAAATACTTATTCATAAAAATCAAACGACAATATACCCCATTTTCTAATTGCACTCATACTTTTTTCGTTACTAATAATGATTAATGATACATTGCGATCATTTCATAACACTATTATACGTTTTAATGATATACACCTAAATCACGGCAATGAATAAAATTCTATTACATAACACGCTCTAATAACATAAACCAAAATTACGGAAATAACCAGTTTTATTATTCTAATTTTTCATATGTTATTAAAAAGCTACGAAAAGTTAGGTGTAGTCATTGAAAGCTAAATCTCTGTAAATACATAATTATGTATACACACATGAGGGTAGGTAAATATATAAATATTTGAAGATATTTAATACATTGCTTATTGTACTGATTTGGACATCTCAAATCCAAAAAAACACAGAAAATACCAACAGTTTGGGACTAAGTTATTACTGAATCAGAAATTCTTCGAAACTTGAGTACATACAGTAATGTGTTGTTTAATACGAGAAGAGCTTCCTGGTAGTGGTTTATTGTATAAAGGAAAAGCCAGTACGAACCACATTGGAGGAGACAAGCTCCATCCTGGGGTACTCAGTATGTTGTAGTAGAAAGTATTCAATCTCTTCACACAAAGGAAGTTAAGATGGAAGTGCGCGAGAAATCAATATTTTTGTTTTGGAGAATCTAACAACATCATTTATCATTGTACTAATGTTAAAATGGTTTCTAATATTTTCTAAGCTCTTAGAGACGACTCTAGTCTTCTATGTTATGGTAATAATGAAAAACAATGTAAGTATACTTTCTGTTGAAGAAATAGATGAACATCCTTTCCCTACCTCTTAGTCTGTCCCTCTTATATACTATGTAATCTAGTCATCTCTAACAACTTAGTCTGTCCTCTTATATACTATGTAATCTAGTCATCTCTAATAACTTAGTCTGTCCCTCTTTATACTATGTAATCTAGTCATCTCTAACAACTTAGTCTGTCCCTCTTATATACTATGTAATCTAGTCATCTCTAACAACTTAGTCTGTCCCTCCTATATACTATGTAATCTAGTCATCTCTAACAACTTAGT
>NW_013671781.1:43343-45374 GCF_000517525.1 Limulus polyphemus | reverse complement strand
AATAAAGTTATCTCTAACAACTTAGTCTGTCCCTCCTTTATACTATGTAATAAAGTTATCTCTAACAACTAGTCAGGCCCTCCTTTATACTATGTAATAAAGTTATCTCTAACAACTAGTCAGGCCCTCCTTTATACTATGTAATATAGTCATCTCTAACAATTTAGTCCGGCCCTCCTTTATATTACTTCATCAGGTTGTCGTATCTACAGCTTTGTACTATTATTTACTGCTTTGGGGATTTTTCCATCTCTACACTTCTTAATCGTGTATTTTCCTCTATCAGCTAAACTGTTTCTTCTCATTATTTTATATTTTGTCTTCTTCTCTACTGTTTAGTGCTGTTCTCCTTTTTACTATTTAATCTGGTTCCAGTTTTTTATCTTGTCTTCCTCTCTACTGCTTAGTGCTATTCTCCTTTTTACTATTTAATCTGGTTCCAGTTTTTTATCTTGTCTTCCTCTCTACTGCTTAGTGCTATTCTCCTTTCTACTATTTAATCTGGTTCCCGTTTTTTTATCTTGTCTTCCTCTCTACCGCTTAGTGCTATTCTCCTTTCTACTATTTAATCTGGTTCCCGTTTTTTTATCTTGTCTTCCTCTCTACTGCTTAGTGCTATTCTCCTTTCTACTATTTAATCTGGTTCCCGTTTTTTTATCTTGTCTTCCTCTCTACTGCTTAATTAATGCCTTTCTCCTTCTGAGTATTCATTCTCTTTTCTACCTCTTACTTTGTTGCTTACACCTTCTTTTTGTGTGCTTTAGAACATTTATAAAAGAATATTTTCCAATCTTACAGGATTTGGTCTTTATTAATTCCACATTTCTGTTTTCATAGTTGATACGTTATACATATAGAGCGATATTTAATATATTACATTATATATATATATATACACACACACACACATACAAAAGGAAATGGCGTATAAAACCAGGTTTTTATTAGTTTTTTCTTATAAAATACAAAACTTGTACTCATAATTTTTTTCAAGCTTGAGGGTTTATTATTCTAAAAATTGCTCAAGATGGTCATAGCGCAGATAATCCATTGTAAGTTTGAGCTTAACAAGAAAAAGCATATAACTGTGTTGTCATTCTTCTGCTTATAGTGGTATTGTTACATGTTCTTACAGTTAAGTTTAGTTTACAAATTTAACTTACCTTTTTGTATATGTGGATTATATCCTATCACAAGATAAATAAATTAGATCCTTAATTTTCAATATTTTTAATTGTGACTTCCTCAAGATCCGGGCACTGTTTTCTGTGTTCAACTTATTTTCCTTGACAATCCACATAATTATATCGCAAAATTACATACACACAAGTAGCAGAAGTAGAAATTGGAAATTAAGTTAATTTTTATGACTTTTCAGGTAGCTTTCAACATATATATATTAATGGCAATCGTAAATTTCAGGCAGTACATCAGTTTCAAGTCCAAATTAGATTAAAAAAATGTACCTCAGATACCTTGTAAACCAATATGTGTGGAGCAGTTCCACGTGGTTTAACACAGCTCGATGCTGTTATATACATACGTAAGTACCTTTAATTATACTGAAGGCTCAAGAAGACCAAAAGTGGATATGAACACAAGTATGTTTCGAAACACGATGTTTCGTGTATGGTGGTTGTTTCCAAAAACAAGGAAACATGCTTCCCGGACTAAACTTAGCTTCTACTTTGAGAAAAAGCTCCGGGAAACATTTTGCCTTTGGCCAATCAGGAGAGACTCTATTAATCGGAGTTTATCCTGTGATTTTGGAAGATGGCGACTTCAACATAGGTGAAATGTTTTATACTCATGCTAATTTTATTATTGAAACTTACGTTGACAGATCATGTCTGTTTGACATGAAAAGTTATGACTACCACAATCGAAGCCTGAAAGTGATCATTCTGAACGTTTGAGAGATTATGATACGATTCTCTCTCTTGACGATTTAGGATTCACTTCCTTATCCACACAACTCTGTTTCACTCCCTTATCCACACAACTCTATTTCACTCTCTTATCCACACAACT
>NW_013671781.1:32239-42343 GCF_000517525.1 Limulus polyphemus | reverse complement strand
CTTTTACCAACGAATAGTGGGATTGACCGTCACATTATAACGCCCCAACGGCTCAAAGAGTCGAGAGCCTTAACCACCTGGCCATGCCTTCTCAAGATCAGCCATTTCCTCTTATGTAAAATTCAACACTATTAACAACTGAATATTATGCAAGTAGATATTTAGAAATTTATATAAATATTACCAACTCAGAGAACACATGCCTGAAAATTAATCCTATATAAAAACAATAATTGAAACCAGGATTAATTGGTTGCATTAACTAGTAATTATATAAGACTAAACTTTAGAATAAGGTTATATAAAACCTGGATTTATAACTCAAAATATGTGTAAAAATAAAATAGAAATATACGTATGTATCGACATACGTAACACAAGAATACTAATATAACTGAATACAGTTAGTGACTTAATACAAAATTAAATTATCTAAAGTGTCTACCTGGCAGACTTATTGTTTCACTTCATCTTGATGCAGAAGAGGAGATCTTGCAATGTGCTTTAGATTTCTTTCTTCCTTGTGTCCTCATCTAACCAGAATTTGTCTCAGCCAACTTCTCTTTAAAGGTTTTGATTTCAGCTGCTAGCTGGCTTGTGTCTCCTTGACTACGGCTCATGTGCTGGTTTTATTTCTACAATATCAAGACTTTTCAATCACTGAGCTACCTGAGTTCGGCAGTGTCGATCTTACAACTTGACAATGTGAAGATTAATTTTATCTCTGGGATTCTTCATTGACTTTTAGACAGTTTCTCTAATTTTTAGGTGCCCAGAAATAAGAACAGCAGAGTAGAGCAGTACCACTGATTTTTTTGCACCGTGTCCTAGTGGTATCGATCGAGGTTTGCTGGGGTCTGGGGTCAAAATTTCTGGTGATACAATACGCAAAAGGAAATACGCCATAGTCCTGCCAAAGATGAGAATACATACCCTTACTGATGCTATTATTACTCTATGAAGCCACCAATCAGACATTAAGTTGTTTTTTTTCCAGATTTGACAAGTAACCTTGATGGTATATTTTCCAGCTGTTGGTGTCCTGATTGACATATGGTTCTGCGCAGCTACAAGAATAAATTTCAAATTTCCCAGTTGTCCATATGGTAGAAATCTGTCATACAGCTGTGTTACAGAACTCAATATAAAATAATTAAGAATAATGAAAGAAAAAAAGCCAACATATCCTTAAATAAAGTTCTTAAGCAACAATATGTCATGCCAACATTAAAATAAAATAACACTTGTTTGTTTTTGCAATTTCGTACAAAACTACTAGAGTGCTATTTGCTCTAACTGTCCTACTTAGAAGTGAAAGACTAGAAGTAAGGTAGCTAGTCAACACGATCCACCATCAACTCTTGTGATATATTTTACCAACGAATTGTGGGATTGAAATTCACATTCTTCATATCCTTGTTGCATAGCAGCAATATCCCTATTTCCCAGGCCATGAAAATAATTTATTTATAAAGGGCATTCGTATCAAGAATATCAGTGCTTGAAATGAGATTATCATATCTAATCTCAGATTAACAGTCGTGATGATAAGCATTAGAAGAATCTATCCTTATAAATAGAACTTCATTGAGTAAATACAAATCTGCTTTTACTGGTGATTAGAGAAGCTTGTGTGGGAATGCTTCATATTCTGCAATGGGAAGCCAAGTCCTGCTTCACATCCATGCACATATCAAGCCTTATCCGGGGATAATCTTGTTAGGCTAGACACCCTGGAGATTGGTGCACATATCAAGCCTTATCCGGGGATAATCTTGTTAGACTAGATTATCCGGGGATAATCTTGTTAGACTAGATTATCCGGGGATAATCTTGTTAGGTTAGATTATCCGGGGATAATCTTGTTAGGCTAGACACCCTGGAGATTGGTCCGGGCAAAATGATCTCCCATTCTATGTTATAACGTCTTCTATTCCAGGACCAGTGATTTAAGAAATTGAAGTGTTGGGTAGTTAAGATAAAATTTCATGATTTTCTTGACTATCTATATATAACATAAATGAACCATCATTAAAAACTGTAGCTCTGCCCTGTCTGGTACCTATAGTTGTTTAGAGGAAATATATAATCCATCTCAGGCTTTATCCCTTGTTCTCATTAACCGTTTAAATATGTATTCGACTTTCTTTGACAGATCTGGTGGCCAAACCAAAGTCTTAACATAACATACGGACAACAAGAGATTTTTGGTCCTTCAAGGCACACCAATTCCAAAAAAAGTAAACCCATCATATTTTTCAATAAATCATCTAATTATTCTCTTCTTTATATCTTGTAAGGTAATAGTTTCCACTACTGCCTACAGTAACTGATTCCATAAACTAATTGCCCTGTTAAGAAAATAAACTATGTTAACTAGAGAATAGCCTGTATTTTCAAAACTCTTTAACTTGTGTCCCGAGCAATGGACCCTGAGACACATCACTAGTCACAAGTGTTCTCGGTTTGACTTGTTCTACCTGGACTCTTGATGCCTATAAAATGATTATCAGTTATAAGCATACATCTCCAACATCGTTGCTATCAAGACCCCATTTTTGACAGAGACACGAGATCCCAGAGTCTAATATGGTGTTACGAAGATTCATTAGGCAAACTTTAGACAGATTTATCAATAAAGATTAGTTCCCAGTATACCACACAGATGATACACGTCATTTGCATAACCCAGTCATTTTTTTCTGGAACCACGTTTACAAGTTTAAGTTTGGACCAACAAATAATCCTGATCTCTAGTGCAATAAAATGATGATAAAGGTTCTCAACAAGCATATCCCTGGTTTTGAGCTAGTTCTCACTGAGACATAATGAGAACAACATTTGTGGCATTCACTGGCTGTATGGTCACATGCTCTAAGCAACAACATGTCTGGAGTGTTTGAAGGTTCTCTTTAATCGTCCTACAGTAGGTTAATAAACTAATCGGTTTATTTTCATTCCTCCAGAACGAAGGGAGCAATTTTAAATTATCAATATCTCTTCCACTCCTTTAAAGCTGTAGTGTTGGCCATTCTAGGAATTTCTAACTTTTTGCCACTCACACGATGTAATACGTGCATGGAGTAGGACAGAAGTAAAGTTTGATAATTTCACAATCCAGCTGCACTGGATACATAAGTTGTATGGTGGCTCTAAGACTCCCCAGCTGGTTCAGCTTCACTGTGAAGGAAAGGTACTAGTACTTTCGGTAGGAGCCTGACCTGCACGAAAATAAAATCTTAGGATCTTGTACATCCTCAGAGTGCAACAAATACCATTAGGGAGCCAGTACATGGCTGTAACTATTTGGTCAATTACAAAGGGATTTCTGGTGTGTGGTAGAACAATTCGAGTTTAAATGTGAGATGGCCACTGCTTCTCTGATATTGGCCATTGTCTGTCATGGTGTATTCTCCATAAATACTGTACGTTCATTTATGTAATAAAGTCATGGCTGGATACCCCAGTCTGATACGTTAAATGAGGAAAGAGGATATTTTGCCTTGCAAGAATTTACCTTTTCGACTACTCTGTAGTATTCATGGGTGGCAAAGGAGTGTACAAGTATGTTCTTTCATGACAATGAGCTCAGAGAGTCAACTTCCTCATCTTCAAAACACAACAAACTTATCTTGTGAACACAAAAACAGTCTAAAAGTGGTGAGAACTAGTCAGAGGCAATATCATAATTTTAAACATTCTAATTAGTAGTGGTCCTTCTCATATTTCTCAATACAGCTAGAGCCTAAACATATAACTGAATTTTTAATATTGAAAACTTACAATTTTGGAAAGGTAGATTTGATCTTGTATATATCAAACATTTAGGTATTTCTCAAGTGTTTAAGAGAGAGAGCTTTATTAGAACTCACAAGATTAGTATGGTAGAGCCTCTCGGAATTATATCGACTGTTCTTTGACGCGGCAATTCCAAGTGAGTGTTGTCATGGCAACAATGAAATGTTTTTAATAGTAACTACTATTTCATATTTCTTAGCAGTCCTACTTGCTAATCCATTTTGCACTTTCGTGATCCTTGTTTGGTACCTTTGAGTTAATAACAGCTTAAGAAATTTACCTATATTTCTCTTGTTAGTTTATTGAATTGCTTTTTAGCGAAGGGTTTGATTATTTATGTGCTGTTGTTTATCATATTTTGGATATATATTTGAGAAACTTCTACCAAATACAGAAGTTACGCGTCTACATATTCAACACGTAGCTGAAGCCCACAGTTGCTCCAGGTTAATTGTTTCGTGCATAATGTAGTTTATTACAGGACAGTTCTATATGGTTGAAAGAAATAATGATTCACCAAAGAAAAACATGCAAATATATGGAATAAAGAAAGTAAAAAATTCAAGTATAACAAACGTGTTTCTATGTCAGTAAGGCCAAATAACAAACGTGTTTCTATGTCAGTAAGGCCAGATAACAAACGTGTTTCTATGTCAGTAAGGCCAGATAACAAATCTATTTCTATGTCAGTAATACCAGATAACAAACGTGTTTCTATGTCAGTAATACCAGATAACAAACGTGTTTCTATGTCAGTAATACCAGATAACAAACGTGTTTCTATGTCAGTAAGGCCAGATAACAAATCTATTTCTATGTCAGTAATACCAGATAACAAACGTGTTTCTATGTCAGTAATACCAGATAACAAACGTGTTTCTATGTCAGTAAGGCCAGATAACAAATCTATTTCTATGTCAGTAATACCAGATAACAAACGTGTTTCTATGTCAGTAAGGCCAGATAACAAATGTATTTCTATGTCAGTAATGCCAGATAACAAACGTGTTTCTATGTCAGTAAGGCCAGATAACAAATCTATTTCTATGTCAGTAATAGCAGATAACAAACGTGTTTCTATGTCAGTAAGGCCAGATAACAAATGTATTTCTATGTCAGTAATGCCAGATAACGAACGTGTTTCTATGTCAGTAAGGCCAGATAACAAACGTGTTTCTATGTCAGCAAGGCCAGATAACAAACGTGTTTCTATATCAGTAAGGCCAGATAAAAAATGTTTTTCTATGTCAGTAAGGCCAGATAAAGTGTAAGAACAGAGTAAGTGAACTGAGGTAACTTGACTTCAATTTGTGAGAAAATGTGATCTCTTACAAATGAAAAAACGAACGTATTCCTGATATAAAGATGAGTTAAACGTCATTGATATTTAGATCAAAATACAAGTAAACTTTATTGTTGTTTTTTGTTTTTTTCATGAATATCGCATTTGTGGATGTAAAAATTTAGTTTTGGTTTTAGTGGCCAACATCATACTTGAATAACACATGCACATACGTTGTAAATAAGATCAATTTGGTCATGCAGAGAAAACAGATGTAAACTGAAATTGTTTGAATTAAAAAAATTAACTTTTGTCTTTGTCAAAAATCACCTGTCGTTAACTTTCTCCGAACTAATGGATTTGAAAAAAATATTCAAATTTTAATTTAAATTAAAGAGCTCTGAATGTTAATAAACAGAAATATCTACGTCATAAAACTTCTAACTGTTTAATGTATTATATGTCTGGACATGATGGTTGGTAAGACTTGTCTAAAGAAAGATGGTTTTACTGTGGTTCTGTTACTATTTAAAAGAGTTGTTTGTTTGTTTGTTTTTGAATTTCGCGCAAAGTTACACGAGGGCTATCTGCGCTAGCCGTCCCTAATTTAGCAGTGTAAGACTAGAGAGAAGGCAGCTAGTCATCACCACCCACCGCCAACTCTTGGGCTACTCTTTTACCAACGAATAGTAGGATTGACCGTCACATTATAACGCCCCCACGGCTGAAAGGGCGAGTATGTTTGGTGTGACGGGGATTCGAACCCGCGACCCTCAGATTGCGAGTCGAGTTCTCTTATCCACACAACTCTGTTTCACTCCCTTATCCACACAACTCTGTTTATGCTCTTCCTCCTTTTTTTGCAGATGTCAATGCAATTATAAGTGCTACTTGAAAAAGTGCCCAGACAACGTTTTCTGACAATTTTGGGGCAAATCTTTACACAGTGTTTAACTTTATTGTTTTATCGAAATCATAACTGTTGAAATTTCACACTTGTAATTTCGAAAACGCTTAGAACGTGTTAATTATTCCATATTCTATATATTTATGATATGTATGTGCAAATTAAGTTTCCTAAAAAAACAGTGCCGGTTTATTAGTTGTATCATTACTTCACGATTAATATCTATGTTTAAAAACGTAGCTTGGGTACTATTATAAGCAGGCCTTTAGTTTGAGTATTATTATAAACAAGCTTTTAGCTTGAGTATTATTATAAGCAGTGTTTAGTTTGAGTAATATTATAAGCAGGACTTTAGCTTGGGTATTATTACAAGAAGCCTTTAATCTGAGTATTATTATAAGCAAGCCTTTAGTTTGAGTATTATTATAAGCAAGCCTTTAGTTTAAGTATTATTATAAGCAGGCCTTTAGTTTTGGATATTATTACAAGCAGCCTTTAATTTGGGTATTATTATAAGCAAGCCTTTAGCCTGAGTATTGTTATAATCAGGCCTTCAGCTACTGTTTAATAAAGTTGAACCGAATCAGTAGATACTTTTCTATTGTGAAGATGTAAATGAAAAGTATTCATATTTAAACTTTACACTATGTATATCATAATTATCACTAAAACAATTAATATTGTCTAATGAAACTTTACACTATGTATACCACAATTATCACTAAAACAATTAATATTATCTAATCAAACTTTACAACACTAATTGAGATTACTCTGCCCCTAACTGGATAAATACATTTTATATTTGCTCAATACACTCTTTATATAAATACCGTATATACTACAAATCTTTTTTTTTTATTTTACAAACACTTTGTTGCTTGACCGTCGTAGAAAAAAACGTAATAGTGTTGCGTTTCCGTTGTCCAGAAAGCAACAGCAGCGATATGATTTGTTAACAAAATTGTATTTGAAAGAAAAAAGCATACTAAAAGATAAAAAATAAGAAATGACAGAGAGTTTTACTCTCATTTGTTTCTCTACCCAACAAGCCCAAAAACCAGGCAAGAAACCATCGCTAAGATATCAAACCTAAAAGTGACCAACCCACCAAATTGTTTATCCTTCTTCTTGTTTCAGTCGAGATACGTCTACA
Source organism: Limulus polyphemus (assembly GCF_000517525.1). Taxonomy (NCBI): domain Eukaryota; kingdom Metazoa; phylum Arthropoda; class Merostomata; order Xiphosura; family Limulidae; genus Limulus; species Limulus polyphemus. The sequence continues at coordinate 35,200 of NW_013671781.1, read as the reverse complement.
ACTACTTTATCACTAACGTCACTTTAAACGTAAGTCCATTCTATTTGTTTCTGGACAATGCATGATGTCATCGTTTAGTCATAATAACTAGTAGTAAAAACAACAACAAAATAATAGTAATTCTTGTGTAAACTATGATATCATTACCCCTTGATCTTAACATTTTTACAGAAATATGGTGTTCCTTTAAAAAGTTTAAGTACAGGGTGAAAGAGGAATTATCACCCAGTAATAGATGAACATTAAATGACTGTAACATGTGGAATACTCAATGCTTTGTATACTATACACTCAGTTCTTTAGGGAGCCAACCCCTATATTATGTATGAAGTGAGGGAGTAAAAAAAAAAATCAATACACATAATCTTAAATTTTGTTACACACATTCATAGAATACACTAACTTTCAGTCAGGGAAAAACGCCAAAAAACAAGTAATATGATACATTTTGTAAATGTTAAATGTAAAAATAATGGAAACGAGAATATAGGGATGATACAACTATACATAGATCATCCCAACATCACTGTCAATATGAAAATTTAATGTTACACTGAAAAATGCATACTTGACTCTAATATTACTGCAGTTGGAAGTTATATGTTCCTGACTGTTGGTATAATGTTTGTTTATCATAATATCATGGTCATGGCGGAATAGGCATCAATGTAGTGTAAATAAGAGCCTAGGACAAACGTACAAGGAAAACCAAGTTGAGTCAAAACATGTTTGATTATTACAGACTCTCGCTTCGAGGTCTGTCGAATTGACCGACCTCGTAACCATTTTTTACTCGTCTATTTTACAGTGTAACATTTAATTTTAATATTGAAAGTCTTGTACGGATGATCTATGTATAACTGTATCATCTTTATATTTTTATTTGCATTCTTTTGGCACTGTCATCTCTACATCAATTTTACATTTACAAAGTGTTTTTTATTACTTGTAAAAATATGAATAACATAAACGAAGATTTGTGAATATAACCAACTCAAGTAGCTATAACATATAAAATCAAAGATATAAATAAATGGGAATAGCACCAATATTGAAAATTCTAGAACATAAAACAATTAAAATTATCTAAATATTAGACATTCGAAAATATTAGTTTGACAACAAAATTAGTAACAAAAGAAATGAGGCTATTTGTCTACAAAAATATCGTGTATGGTATTTGATCTTATAAATCTTTAGAACGTCTAAAGTCTAGATTTTTCATGCCCATCACATTTTATCTTACAAGTCTTTAGAACACGTAGAGTCTAGGCTTTCCAAGTCTACCGCATTTGATCTTACAAAGCTTTAAAATATCTAGAGTCTAGGCTTTCTATGTTCACCACATTTGATTTTAAATTTTTTTAGAACATCTAAAGTCTAGACTTCCCATGTCAACCACAGACTTATTTAAGGTTAGTTCGCAATAAACACTGAATTGAAATCAGAATATCCATAAATATCTGGAATAACGTCACATATCTACCCTAATATCTACAAGCAAATGATTATGGGAAAGATATGAGTATTTCTAGAACCGCGAACAGAGCAACTAGGAAAAGAATTTGAAAAATCTAGACGCAGCAAGCGATCATATTTAGATACGATTAAGTCAGTAACTAACTCATGAGATTCAGTATAAGATCTAATACACAAAGGTCTTTATATCCTTTAGTATAGAATCTGCTTCATCAGGAGAAGTGATTAGTTACAAAATCCAGTTCATCTTTTAGCTTGCCTCTTCGTTCATAGAAGAAGTAACCACAAGATGGATAGAATATCGAAACACGTGTCAAGGTTTTAAACTTCAATTGATCACCTATTGAAGTTTCATTATAATACACATCAATTTAACTTCGAAACAACAGAACTGAGTGCTTAGAACTTAAATGTGTATTTTCGCTACAGTTGCCCTTAGAGGTACCAAAGTAAAGCATACATTCGGAGGAGAGTGTTGGAAAAGAAAGTTGATAAATTACCCACTGTAGTATTAACAAGAAACTACAAAACATAAAATTATTGTTTGGAAATATTAATATATATATATACATATATATATGCGTGTGTGTATATGTATATATATATATATAGAGAGAGAGAGAGAGAAAAAGTAAAATGTCCTATTAAATGTGATTAAGGCATGAAACAGAGTTGTGTGGATAAGTGAGTGAAATAGAGTTGTGTGGATAAGGGAGTGAAACAGAGTTGTGTGGATAAGGGAGTGAAACAGAGTTGTGTGGATAAGAGAGTGAAACAGAATTGTGTGGATAAGAGAGTGAAATAGAGTTGTGTGGATAAGGGAGTGAAACAGAGTTGTGTGGATAAGGGAGTGAAACAGAGTTGTGTGGATAAGGAAGTGAAATAGAGTTGTGTGGATAAGGAAGTGAAATAGAGTTGTGTGGATAAGAGAATGAAACAGAGTTGTGTGGATAAGGGAGTGAAATAAAGTTGTGTGGATAAGGGAGTGAAATAGAATTGTGTGGATAAGGGAGTGAAACAGAGTTGTGTGGGTAAGAGAGTGAAATAGAGTTGTGTGGATAAGGGAGTGAAATAGAGTTGTGTGGATAAGAGAGTGAAACAGAATTGTGTGGATAAGAGAGTGAAACAGAGTTGTGTGGATAAGAGAGTGACACAGAGTTGTGTGGATAAGGGAGTGAAATAGAGTTGTGTGGATAAGAGAGTAAAACAGAGTTGTGTAGATAAGGGAGTGAAACAGAGTTGTGTGGATAAGGGAGTGAAATAGAGTTGTGTGGATAAGGGAGTGAAATACAGTTGTGTGGATAAGGGAGTGAAACAGAGTTGTGTGGATAAGAGAGTGAAATAGAGTTGTGTGGATAAGAGAGTGAAACAGAATTGTGTGGATAAGAGAGTGAAACAGAGTTGTGTGGATAAGAGAGTGAAACAGAATTGTGTGGAAAAGAGAGTGAAACAGAGTTGTGTGGATAAGAGAGTGAAACAGAA
>NW_013671781.1:30403-32229 GCF_000517525.1 Limulus polyphemus | reverse complement strand
AGGGACGGCTAGCGCAGATAGCCCTCGTGTAGCTTTGCGCGAAATTCATAACAAACAAACAAACCTATTAAATGTTTATGTTTAAGAAGACGTGTGTTGAATGTTGTACATATATTTTCACACAGATTATAATTCAGGAACAGCTTGATGACTGAATCCCTCACCAAAAATCTATTAATTTCTCTCTTTATTTCGCAACAGAAGATGTACGATTTCTGGCTGACATACAGTAATAATGAATAATACTGTGAAGCACGCTCAATTGAGACATTCGTGATATCTACAATACATAAAACTGTACTCCACGGAGTGAAACATCATTAATATGAATAATAGGTAAATTTTTACTACACGGAGTTATACATTCTTAATATCAGTAACACATAAAACCTTACTCCACGGAGTGAAACATTCTTAATATCATTCAATAAATAAAATCTTACTCCACGGAGTGAGACATTCTTAATATCAATAATAGATAGATCTTTAGTACACGGAGTAAGACATTCTTAATATCAGTAATACATAAAACTTTGCTTCACACAGAGAGAGAGATATATTCTTAATATCAATAATAAATTTAACCTTACTCCACGGAGTAGAACATTCTTAATACCTACAATACATACAACCTTACTCCACGGATTGAGATATTCTTAATATAAGGCAATACATAAAATCTTACTCCAAGGAGTGAAACACCATCAATATCAATAATAAATAAATCTTTAGTATACGCAGTTAGACATACTTAATATAAGTCATAAATAAAACTTTACCTCATGGATTGAAGCATTCTTAATATCATCTAATAAATAAAACCTTACTCCAAGAAGTGAGACGTTCTTAATACCAGTAATACATAAAGCATTATTCCACGGAATAAGACATTCTTAATATCAGTAAAACATAAAACCTTACTCGACGAAGTGAAACATTCTTAATATCAGCAATTAATATAACCTTACTCCACGGAGTAAAGCATTCTTAATATCAAATATGTACGATTTCTGGCTGATATACAGTAATAATGAATAGTATTTTGAAGCACGCTCAACTCCTGAAAATTGATATCTTCTCTAAAGCTTCTGAAATCACTGACTTCCAACGTAGTACCCCAAGGATTTGATTCAAGATATTCATTCTTGTTCTTGTGCTATACATACCAGATAATCTATCAAACAAAGGTTTTTTATTTCTTATCTTCAAGCATTGCTTACGCCTGATAAATTACTACCGGACAAAATAAATGATCTCCTTTAAAGCTTTTAAATTCAAGTCAGTCTTCCTGGACTTATTCTACTGGGTAACTTGAAAATGTACAGTTGAAATTGTTGATCTAATATACAATGTACAGTAAGTTAATTCGAATAGTTCGTTTAAGTGAGATGCTGTTGGAATAACAACAAGTAAAATATGCACAAGTAATTTTTCTTAGGTTTCAGATTAAAGTCCAACCACAACTGAAGAAGATAATGTAATACATTCATAGAATGCTTTGCATTTAAATTGCTCGTAAAATATATTAGTTCAATTAGTGGACCTAATATATCATTCAGTGTTATGCAATTCTTTTCATTCCATATGTACATATAAAATAGTAAAAACAACAATAAAAGTTTTCTCTAGATGCCGTGAAACGCATATTTTATCACAGTTAAAGAGCTGGGTGTTCTTTATAACGCTCTTTCGGCAGGAGAAATATAAAAATGTTACCTTATTTTTCTTGCACAAGTTTCGATATTTCATGGAATGGCGTGTCCTTGTTATTATTTCGTGCCCGGCATGGCCAGGTGGATAAGGCGCTCGACTCACAATCTGAGGGT
>NW_013671781.1:0-29556 GCF_000517525.1 Limulus polyphemus | reverse complement strand
TAATCTATACGCTGACCACCAGTGGTATGAAACGACCCTAATCTATACACTGGACACCAGTGGTATGGGATGACACTAATCTATACGCTGACCACCAGTGGTATGAAACGACAGTAATCTTTACACTAGACACCAGTGTTATGAGATGACCCTAATCTATACACTGGACACCAGTGGTATGGGATGACACTAATCTATACGCTGACCACCTGTGGTATGAAACGACAGTAATCTATACACTGGACACCAGTGGTATGGGATGACACTAATCTATACACTGAACACTAGTGGTATGGGATGACACTAATCTATACGCTGGACACCAGTGGTATGGGATGACAATAATCTATACGCTGGACACCAGTGGTATGAGATGACACTAATCTATACACTGGAAATTAATGGTATATGATGACACTAATTTAGACATTGGACATCGATAATCTCAGAAGGCATGGGTTTAAACACTGGACACTAATGGTCTGAGATGACACCAGTTTAAACAATGAACATTAGTGGACTTAGGTGACATCAGATTAAACACTGGACTTCAGTAGTTTTAGTTGACATTTGTTTAAACGCCGGACATATGTAGCATGATATTAGTAAAAGAACTGGGTGTCAGTGGTGTGAAATGACACCACAATTCTACTGACGTTTTTAATGTAAAAACCAGGATCACATAAATCACCTGGTTTTAAAAAGTATTTTAGTAAACTGTCACAATAAGTGAAGTATTTTTTTTCCACTATGCATGTAACGAACTTCATCTAACTGTGGTAAAGTTGTTTCGTACTACTTAACACTTTGAACAATATACTATTGTAGACCTTGCTTTTCATCCAGACTTTTCTAAACATTACTATTGTAGTTTAGACGGGAGAAGATTTAACGTAATGTAATGGGCGTGGCCTTAATGACTCAAGTTTAGAGAAGTATTTGAGCCATATATAAAAGGCAAGGTAGGTTAATGAGTTTTAGTCAATGAATGAGTAATCAGTATGTGAATTAGTCAGTTTGACTGTCACCTTCAGACAGTTCAGTGCTGAGGATATTGAATTTGTGTTTCAAGGAGAAATAAAGATATAAAATTAACAAATAAATGAAGTTCCCTTTAGACCTACTGAAGAACGTTGGTTACATTATATAATGAACTTAAAGTGGATGAATTAAAACGATTTATTTAGTGTTAAATGTATTTCCCATTATTCGTTTAACGAAATAAACAAAAAGAAACTGCCCAACAGAAGAAACCATTACAACAATAGTTTTTGGTTTATTTTTCTTTCTTCGATGTTATATACATGCTTTATTAACTTTATTTCAGACGTACTTTAACGCCAATGCTTTGACGTTGATTCGCTCATTAATAAGTGGCGGTGCAACTCCTGAATTGGAATTGATTCTGGCAGAGGGCGCTGGATTACGAGGAGGATACACTACCCCAAATACCTTATCGAATAGACACCGTTGTCATGTGGGACAGATTTCTTTATATGATGGCCCTCTAGCTCAGTATGCAGTAAGAAATTTGTGTATTATTTCAAAATTAAGTTTTGGAACAGAAATTTACAATTAGTTAAAGACAATATGTTACAAGTATCACTTGCTTCCATAACCTATCTTAAATATATATTATCGATTTACACTAACAAAAATATTATCATAAAATCTTGCATCATAATAATCACAATTAGTAAAATTACGTCATAAAAGTTACAATTACAACCTATGCCCCCCAGTGGTACAGCGGTATGTCTGCGGACTTACAACGCTAAAAATCGGGTTTCGATACCCTTGGTGGGCAGAGTACAGACAGCCCTTTGTGCAGCTACAAACAGTTACAACCTAAAATAGACCCGCAGCATAATACTAATAATTGAATCATAAAGAAATGTCATAAACATTCCCATTGAAAGAATTGGTAACAAAGACACATACTAAAGTGAACACTTATGAAAAAAATCACGTTCACAAGTTTACTATGCATTGGTTTCTCCAACAGTATTGAATAATGAATAGAATATATTACAATTTAAAACCAAGTAAATAGTTAGCAACATAACGAGTTCAATTCATTTTTCAGTTCTCAAACCTTATTATTATTAAGTTTCACTTCTCTGACGTCAATTGATGTTAATTTAGGATGGAGGGAAATATGAAGACCTCTTTCTAGCAGCGTTAAGAAATTATGGCATGCTTTGTATTGGTCTTTATCGAATACTTGACACTAGCGGCATCTGTGAGGCATCTTCGAAACGATACGTCATCACCAACCCTCCAAATGAATTTAAACTTTCGCCGTGTGATGTGGTGAGTAGAATTATAAATATAGTTATAGATTTTTAAGATTACTTGATTTATAATTTTTATTTTAGTAAGTCATATTGTCGATAAACGAAATTTTAGTTGTGTGGGAAAAACTGTTTTAATGCAACAAGAACTTTGGGATCAACACAGTTTCTTAAAGATTGTTGTTTTTATGTTGTATAAAAATCAAAGACTCACTTTCCAGCTGTCATCAAACATTTTTGTAATTTAATTAACAAAATATAGAGCGTCACTTATTGTTACAAGTTTTTTTTATTTTTATAAAATAATAATGCTTCCGATCAGAGAAAGCTATGAAGCTAGAGCTAAACTTAAAATCAACCTGGCAATCAGTATATAGCTAATCAAATATACTTTTCATACGTTTCTAGTTATAAAGATCTAAATGTGTTATTTGGATATTTCAGCTGCTAACAAGATTTTCGGTCGTAAACCTAATAATATCTCACGGGGTTCGGCGAGCTTAGGTGATTTAAGTTAGTCCTAAATATATATATTAAATTAAAGTACAAAACAAATTTTATAATGGAATAATAAAATATATAAATATATTAAACATTTCGGCCAATACTATTAATGAAAATAACTACAAAGAAATAATGAATTGTATCTTAGCTACAGAACACGAAAACACTAGGATTCAGCCCTCCATAATGCCACATGTCTACCTCAATAGACATCTATGTTTTTTAAGATAACCTGTCATCAATGTTTCCTGTTGCCATAGCTTTCCTTCCACATCCTCAGACCTCAGGGCAAGGTTATATAAGATAGAAATATTGCCCACTGTTCGAATTTCTATATTTCGGGTATTGTTTTCAGCTTATCTCACATGTGTCCAAAATCATAAAAATGTCCAGAGATTCACTTTCATTCATGTCCATAACCCACCGATAAAAATATTATATGTGCATATCGTGTACACTAAGGGTTTACATTCCATCTTCGGCCCGGCATGGCCAGGTGGTTAGGGCGCTCGACTCGCAATCTGCGGGTCGCGGGTTCGAATCCCAAGTCACACCAAACATGTTCGCCCTTTCAGCCGTGGGGGCGTTATAATGTCTCTTGGGCTACTCTTTTACCAACGAATAGTGGGATTGACCGTCAGCCCTCTAGTCTTACACTGCTAAATTAGGGACGGCTAGCGCAGATAGCCCTCGTGTAGCTTTGCGCGAAATTCCAAAACAAACAAACAAGCTATTATTTCAGTGCCATCTGTTGGATGATTATAGAAAATACAACATATTGTACGAATGAACAAATGTTAACTAAGTACAGTCGAATCTTTTGATTGTCATTTAAATTGTATATTTTATTTCTGTTTAGTTAGTATTACAAAAAAATCTATACCTTGAGCTAAAAAGTTGGTTGATGTTTAGAGTATATAGAGAAAAATTTACACAAATCTAATTTTAAACGTAGTGTGATAAGGCGTCCAATTTAATCTACAGTTGAATAGATATTAATATTATAAAGAAAATGAAATAAGCATTTGCACGATGTTTACTACTAACGGTCATTATAAATATTGCCAAAGGTTGCGTTGCATATTAATAAATACTATGTAAAATAAAGTTATTTTGCTATGATGTCTTATTTATGTCCTTTTAATCTTTAATTTTGAATAGGCGTGACTAAAGGTGAACATTAAAGCAGATAATGATTAAAATGTAGTATAATCAATTGAAATAATCAGTGTATTTATAAATATTAGTCACTTTTTGTCATTTTACATGCTGAAAGTTGCAAATTATCACAGCCCTTAAGGCGAAAAGTTGATAACATTTATACATTGATTTCAGTTCTGGTAATTAACTATATGTTTTCACCATGTGCAGCAGGTTTAGTTCTGAGTTAAAATAACTGTAATCATTTGATTACTTTCTACAGAGGAGAATGGGACAAGCTATCTTAAAGGACAAAACAATTTGACTAATCTGTGTAAATCAGTTGTCTGACGACATATACTTCATTAATAAATAACCCTTCAGAGCGAGAGTATCGGTAGGTCAAAAGCTCTGTGTGACCGATACTAGCATATCAATTCAGCTTCACGTCAATGATTGTCATTAAAGATTTCCGGGTCAACACCAGATCCTGTTTGATTGACTCAATGTATAAAAACACAACAACAAAATACACTAGATCTTGGCTAGTTAAACGTAAACGTGATTTAATTGTCAGAAATATATAAAAAGTGTATATCCACATCTTATGACCAGAAACTAATAGAACAGTTGACTAGTTTAGGATTCTAAGTATAAATTAGATATAAAAACAGGTATAATTATCGGTTTGAGCACAATCAAGAACAATGAAATATTGACGTCAGAATTAAAATGTCTCACAACCCTGGTCATTGTATTCAAGAGCCTAATCAAGCAGGTAAAATGTATCAAAGGCTCTTGAGTAAAGCCTCGTATTTATAATTGTTCTAAATACACCAGCTTAACTTTAAACTAAAACTGTGATATAATAGCATGATTCTTTCTTCATTTTATACAATCTTAAACCTACACAAATCTATCAACATTTTTTAAAACGTCATCATCGTGTCTTTTTTAGTATAAATTTTAAACGCGTTTAGAGATTATACATTATCCACGTAAGTAAGCTTTTAATAAACATAACGTTGATAATTATAACGTATACCACTGGGGAAAAAATGTTGTACGTTACCTGGCAATTGGAAATATACAGCCAGGACAGTATGTTTTAATTCACAATTTACATTCAAAACGTTTTACATTGCACAAACTTTATGGAAATATACAGCCAGGACAGAATGTTTAATTCACAATTTACATTCAAAACGTTTTACATTGCACAAACTTTGTGGAAATATACAGTCAGGACAGTATGTTTTAATTCACAATTTACATTCAAAACGTTTTACATTGCACAAACTTTGTGGAAATATACAGCCAGGACAGTATGTTTTAATTCACAATTTACATTCAAAACGTTTTACATTGCACAAACTTTATGGAAATATACAGCCAGGACAGTATGTTTTAATTTACATTCAAAACGTTTTACATTGCACAAACTTTATGGAAATATACAGCTAGGACAGTATGTTTTAATTCACAATTTAAATTCAAAACGTTTTACATTGCACAAACTTTATGGAAATATACAGCCAGGACAGTATATATTTCAATTCACAATTTAAATTCAAAACGTTTTACATTGTACAAAATTTATGGAAATTTACAGCCATGACAGTATGTTTTAGTTCACAATTTACATTCAAAACGTTTTACACTATTCATTTAACTTGGCGACAACGTTTTTGAAAAATTGAGCGTAAACAACGAATCATATATAGTTTGAAACGTTAAAAACACAAAATCAGTATTATTTGGAGCTGTCGCTTCCTATCAAATTCCGCTGTCAACAGAAGAATCTAGCTGGTTTATGTGTAATGTTTAGATTTCTTCATCGAGAAATTTTGAAAGTGATTTGATTGTTCTTGAAGTAATGTATCAAAATAAATCACCAAAGAGATAAGTTTGGATTGTTGTCAAGTCGTGAATATCAAAATACAATAAACTCCTAGAAACTTGAAATGTTTGCCATAAATCACAAACGATAGATTCAAGAATAACTTAATATTCTATTTATATATATATTTAAATAAAACAACTTATTCTATTTCATAATAATTCCTGGATGTCCATTATTCCAATCTATAATACTAATGTTTCAAAGCTAACTGACTCTAGTCTGTAAATTTGCATAATGTGAGGGGCTCTTTATATAGTAAACGTCTCCCAGTAAGCTTACAGACTTACAACTCTAAAATTTGTGGTTCGATAGCCTGCTGTGGAGAGATCGAAGACGGGCCAATGTGTAACTCTGTGATAAAACAAAAAATTCAATGCAAAAGCAATTCTACAGTTAAAGGATTCCTTTATTGAAATCCGAGATCCTATATATTACCTGCTTCATAAGGACAACCCAATTTCAGAAAGACTAAATCATCTATCGTCACGGCATTAGAACCAGATGGACTTTTTGTATACATGCCGAGAAAGAAAAAGTGAATGGGAAAGTATTAAACACTAGTTCTCTATTTTATGAGGTTACACAAATAGCAAAACATGACACTAATTAATAAACGTTACTCTAATAATTGTGGTTCTTTGTTTTGGAATTTTCACACAAAGCTTTACAACAGAGTTTGTTTGTTTTTAGTCTAAGCACAGAGCTACACAAGAGGTTGTCTGTGCTTGGTCCACTACGAGGATCAAACCCCTGTTTTTAGCGTTATAAGCCTTCAGACTTACCGCTGTGCCACTGGAGGGTATACCAGAGGGTATCTACATATAAGTGTCCCTAATTTTAAAACGTGAGAGTGAAGGCAACTAGTCAACAGCACCCACCGCCAACTCTTGGGATACTCTTGTATGATGGAAAAGTGGGATTTGATGATCATTTTTATAATGCATTCACGATCCCAAAGTCCAAAGGGCAATTTTCGACAACGGGACACGGAATCACGAATCCTCAGATTAACATTCTGGCACCTTAACCATTTAGGCCACGCCCAGCCCTTATGAAGAAAGAGACATACAAATGTATGTAATGAAGAGAAATAAAAACAGATTGCATATACATCTTTACAAACGTAATTTCTAATCATCACAATATATATATATCCTTCCTTTATGTTGAAATTAGAAATACTCAAATAAATTAAAACGCATTTATTGAATCCTATTAAATGTAAAACTACAATAAAACATAAATGTAATCGGAATTTACTAAACATTCAAATGATTATTGGTATGCCGTGGTGTGACGAAGGTATTGTCTCTTGGAATACAACAAACTGATGCCCTGAATAAATTGTTCATGAGAGGAAATAAGTGTAATAACTGAGTGGTTTGAGTGATGAAAAAGTGCTACTTTATTAAGCTTTGGTTGAAACATATTACATAAGTTTTCGTGAATTCGGCTATTAAAGTTACCAAAGAATGTTGTTAACTGCAGCTCGTTGCCTCAAAGTTACTACGGCCACCTGTGCTAAACCAAACAATGCTACATAGCGTTCATGAATTCAGTAGAGCAAAGTAACAAGCGATGGCATCTAATACTAGGATCACATTCACTTTAAGTGCTCATCAGTTTTACAACGTGATCATATAATTCCAGATAAATAGAAGTACAAATCTCTCTCTAATTCGTCATTTCTCTTAGGCGGATAAATTCAGGAGCTTCTACCAACACACTGACTGAAATATTTAAAAACAGATGTCGTCTCCCATAAAACAGCAAAAATCGCCATCGCATTGGAGGGTGAGATTTAATGGATTTATTAGCAAATAATAAAAAAAACAATATTTATCAATCAAAAACATGAACAAAACAAAAAAAATAAGGATTTAATTTTGATATTAAGACACCCGTGAACGCTTGCATTGAAATCTCAAATTAATTTATAGTTTTGGGTGTGGTAACTAAGCCTGAGTTTCCTTTCTTATTTCTAAGTTATAAACGTTGTCGTTCAGCCTGAAATACGTTGTCTGTTTTTGGTTATGAACATTGTAATTAAGATTGAGTTATTTTGTATATTTCTGGTTATGAACATTGTAATTAAGCCTGAGTTCCGTTGCTTACTTCTGGTTATGAATGTTGTAACTAAGTATGAGTTCCGTTGCTTACTTCTGGTTATGACTGTTGTAACTAAGCATGAGTTCCGTTGCTTACTTCTGGTTATGACTGTTGTAACTAAGCATGAGTTCCGTTGCCTGCTTCTGGTTATGAATGTTGTAACTAAGCATGAGTTCTGTTGCTTGCTTCTGGTTATGAATGTTGTAACTAAGCAAGATATATGTGGTTTATTTCTAGATATGAAAATTATAAGTAACATTGAGTTTCGTTGTTTATTTTTGGTTATGAATATGGTAACTGTGCCTGAGTTGTGTTTAATTTTTGTAATGAACATTGGAGTTAAGCCTGAGTTTAATTTTTTATACTTGCACTATATTTAATGGTCTCTATTGTTACATCCTTCTCCGACTATGCAATGTTTTACTAAAGAAAAATAATAATAATTGAATAGAGAGAAAACCAATTCAATCATTTTCCTCAGCCGAGTATTTTAAAATTATAATGAATTATTCGTAATGACACAGTAAATTACAAAAATATGACATCCAACTCGTATTTTTAAAGAAATACAAAAATATGTTTTTGCTTGTGTTAGCGCAAAGCTGCACATTGGCTATTTACGCTGTGTCTGCCATGGAGATAAGAGTTCTGAATATAAGCGTTATAGGCCCTGACGCTTTCTCACTAAAACACCAGTGACGTAAACTTATGACATCCTAGCGTGACATTCAGTAAAAATACAAATAATATGACATTCTATCGTGACAGTTAGTAATAGTATAAAAATATGACATCCTAGCGTGACATTCAGTAAAAATACAAATAATATGACATTCTATCGTGACAGTTAGTAATAGTATAAAAATATGACATCCTTCTGTGGTATTCAGTAAAAATATAAAAAGTAATACATTTTACCGTGGTATTTAGTAAAAATACAAAAATACTACATCCTTGAGTGGTATTCAGTAAAAATAAAAAAATGACATCCTATCCATAATAAGAATACAAAAATACGACATCCTATACCCTCGGTAAAATACACATATATAAATAATCATAAAGACGACATTAAAAGCTGACTTGAACTGCACAGCCTCACATGTTGGGTGATTAGGCTACATCAGTGTGTTATGTTTCATCTTTTGGTTTTTCAGATCAATTCTCAAGGCTTTGCCGTTCTGGTCTAGGTTCAGAACTTCAAGTACCATTTACTCGAGCACTCCCTTATCTTTTTTTTTCCTTGTCAGTAAATATTTGTCGGCGGAGTCTCTTTTTCTAGCCTTTGAAGGCCAATACGTATTAAACTCGGAGTCTCTTTTTCTAGCCTTTGAAGGCCAATACGTATTAAACTCGGAGTCTCTTTTTCTAGCTTTTGAAGGCCAATACGTATTAAACTCGGAGTCTCTTTTTCTAGCCTTTGAAGGCCAATACGTATTAAACTCGGGCACACGCGTCGTTTTAAATGAACATTTGTGTCCAGCGAACATATAAGCTGAGAAGTTTGTTTGTTTGTTGTTGTTTTTTTTCAATTTCGCGCAAAGATACACGAGGACTATCTGCGCTAGCCGTCCCTAATTTAGCAGTGTAAGACTAGAGGGAAGGCAGCTAGTCATCACCACCCACCGCCAACTCTTGGGCTACTCTTTTACCAACGGCTGAAAGGGAGAGCATGTTTGGTGTGACGGGGATTGCGAGTCGAGCGCCCTAACCACCTGGCCATGCCGGGCCAAGCTGAGAAGACAGCCATTCAGTCTTATAAAGGGCTCACAGTGAAAAAGACGTTAATATACAGATATAATATGTAATAATACTTTATTTTATGTATGAACAATATCTTGCCTCATGCTGTAAACGTACGAAAGTATTATGACTTTTCACCTTACTCCAGTTTATATAAAAGATTGTTGCTTCTATTTCTGTTTGTTTACATTAATGAATCTATCTGCAGATTTTTTACACTTATGCTGTAATTATTCCCTATTCCCTCACACATACAGTGATGGAAATAATAATAGAAAAGCACAAGCGCTATACAAACAATGATTAATCTCAACTAGCTAATGAACTTATTAATGGTACAAAAATTATCGCAGAAAATACAAAAGAAAAGCAAATAAATTGTACAACGCATTAATATTTTGCATATGAGCCTTTGCTTTACACAAATATTACACCTTGTTTCCATGCAGACTATCAACGTACGATTATGCAATATTGTCCCAAACGTGCTATAATACTCGCCACAATTCAACCATGTTGTTTGATTTGCTTTTGACCGTCTCATTTCATATATAAGCCCACACAGCCTCAAGAATGTTCATATTGGGACCTCGTGCAAGCCAAACCATGGCTGTGAGTATGTCATCATTCTCGTTAATGTCCATATATATATCATTCCAACACATCTGCCGTAGACTTGAGCTCATTGTCTTGCTGGAAGATGAATGAAAGAATGGCCAGATGGATCAGAATCTTCCTGTACTTATCAAAAGTCAGGGTGCCATCAAGTTTCTGTAGATAACTGACACCGGTGATTGAGATGCATCACCAAATCCAAACCGATACCTCTACCATGCTTCATTGTAGATATTGCACAATGACTATGGTATTATTGTCCTCCTTGTTATGTTGATTGTTGCTGAACACTTCGAATTTAGGTTCATTTGTAAAGAGTACATGACTCTAGGTTTGCTCATTCCACTGTTTGTGGTCCGATGCTCATTTCAACCTTTTGATTTAGTTACCTCTTCTCAGCAACGTATTTCGACCATTTTGTGCTAATGTGTATGTTATTGTTCACGAGGTCACATTCACAATTGTATTTCGAGAAAACAGAAGGTAGTTAGCAAGATATGTATTCGACCGTCGTACGTTTCATAAAGAACACACTCTGAAATGCTTAATATCACTTTTAGAGAGTTATAATTTGCTTTCTCGGCCACTTCTATTATCAATAGTACCAGTTTCGCGTATCCTCTTCTGAATCTTACGCACGGCTCCTACTGAACATGGAGTCTTGCCACGATTTTTCACACGGGTATCTATCTCTGACTAGCCCAAACTTGCCACAAGGTATTTCAGTCTTAGAATTCATGAATGGAATTACGCTACTACTAGTAGGTATAGTATGACTGCCTGTACTTTTATAGGCATTATACTAGTATGACTCTTTCGGATTGGTTGGACGACCACCAATCACAATGTAAACTACCAACAGGTGAATGTACTCTGGTGCGATTCATTTTCACACAATAAAGAGGTGGCATACCGTGGTATTTGCTTTGTATACTCCTTTTTCCTTGTTATTTCTATAAATATTTCCAATACTGTATATATAAAAAATTATATCTCTGTCCGTTAATTTATATGGATATATTATATTTTATCTACCCACTCATCCTCTGTGTGTATCTTTATATTTCTTTATCATGGTTAGTAGCCTATACGCTACCTTAAGTCTAATTATATCTTAGTTATTGTATTTCTTATTACTAGATAGCAATTTGTTTACAAATTGTAGAGTAACTAATTAATAATTAAGCATAAAAGATGACATAGTACTAATCATGACAATTGTTGCTACAACTTTACCTTAAGTACATCTCTTCGTGTGTTAATTTTGTTATTTTCAACTATAAGTGCTAGAAATAGCTAGACATTGTTATATACAATGTACATGCACATGTGTTGTAAACACTTATGGAGAAGTAACTCATGCAGTCGGTATTCGCATACTTTTTCATCAAATTACGTGTTTATTTATACACTACTGTTGATTTGCATTTACACAACTTACAAAGAAATGTTAGCACCTGGTTAATTAAACACGTATATAAGACTCCAAGTAGAAGCAATCGAAATATTGTAAATTGTAGAGGGACTAGATGTTTCAAACAGAACAGCATCTTACGTGCACATGAGATAAACGGCCAGGTCAAAGGTAATAACAATTCAGATAGAGCAGATACTGACCAGAGCAAAGGCTGATAGGCAGCAGCAACAGGGATTAACTTTCGGAACGAAATAACGGGATTGACTGTCACTTTTATAACAAGCTAAACATTGAAAGTTGGCATAACGTCTTGAACAACGAAGAGAAAATGTTAAGGTTTTTAAGACGTTTTGGAAGACAGAAAGACTGCATATGAGTTTATGTAATACCAGATATATTAAACACTTTAGTAATGCCATAAAACGATGTAATATAATAAAATAATAAATAAACAACACAAAACATTAAAATCGATACAACATTAAAACAATTTCTAAAATGTGGGCTCTACATGTTTCAACGTTTACCACGTCATCTTCCTAAACGTCGAAACAAGTGCAGTCCACATATTAGAAATATTTTTAATGTTGTATCGTTGTGTGTTGTTAAGTTATTATTTTAACATTATACACAAGTGCCAAGAAAGTAATATCAATGTAACATACATTAGAAATACAAAGCATGAGGACGAAGTATTTGAGCTCTGTTCGCATATTTCTGGCAGTTATTTTGATTTAAATTTAATTACTTCAGGAGAAATAATTAATAATCAGGGGTGCTCGAAGATTATCAATCCTCCTTCACCCTGCTCGAGGCTAGAGGTTAAAGTTCAATGAGTGGTCAGCGTTTTAATAGAGAATAAATAGAAAAATGAAAAATTAATAATAACAATAATAAATAAATAAATAAAATGAACGAAAAATATATATATAAAATTCATATATATATATATATATATACATACAGATGATGATGAGGCAAGTGGGCGGAAGGTAAGTCCAAGGCGTAGCAGAGGCCGGTTGATCTTGTAGAAGGAGCAAGTCGGCAGCCATTGTTGACAATTTATTGAAACAAACGGCCTTTACAGGGTCTGGCAGGGATCAGTGGATCCAAGTGCCATGGCTGGGATCTATAGATCCAATGCCTAAGAATTTGGCGTGGGGGGAAACGGGAGTACCCCGAGAAAACCCACTTTCACTAGTCGGGACCGAAAGAAAAGCCCGACTAGTGCCCGAGTGAAGAGCTATTGAAGGGATGAAGATCTGAAAAGAGACTGAAAATTTAAATAGCTATACATAGAATAAAGCATACTCTTAATAGTTTTATAGATAATGGTGGTGTGGTAGTGGTGTTGTGTATCATGTTGTATGGGGAGTGATAGTGGTGTCGTGTATCATGTTTTATGGGGATAGATATTTGCACCATGGTTTGGGGGTGGCGGCAATTTTATGGAATTCGTCTGTGAGTGAGTTCCGGTGGGTGGCTTTTGTGTAATATTTGGTGGCATGTTTAGAAATGTGTTTTTTGTACTGTGTGCAGTGAGGTGTGTTTTTCAGCGTAGCATGCTGGTGTGTAATGAGGGAGGCGGTGGGCAAGACGTATTACACTATTTTGTAGTTTTTGGTGTATCAACCGTAAAGGAGCTCTCTTGTCCGAGGAATATGAATTTAAAGTGGTGATTTAATGCTCATGAACAAGTGGCCATTTTCTGCTTATTATAATATTATCATTATCATTGATCTATGTAGCTAAAGAACGGCAAAACTGTGAGGAAGAATGATTGTTAGTTTTTGTTTTTTGATTTTATAAAAGAAATTCAAAGAGGAAAACAAAACTTTACTCCATGGAACGAGATATTCTCAATATCAACAATAAATAAAATCTTATTCCATGGAGTGAGAAATTTGTAATATCAGTAATAAATAAAACCTTACTTCACAGAGTGAAATATTCTTAATATCAGTAATACAGAAAAATTTACTCTACGGAGTGAAACATTCTTAAAAGCAGTAATAAATAAAACCTTACTCTCCTGAGCGAGACATTCTTAGTATCAGAATTACATAAATTCTTACACCACGGAGTGAGACATTCGTAATATCAACCAATATATAAAACCTTACTCTAGGGAGTGAAACATTCTTAATATCAGAAATAAATAAAACCTTACTCTACGGAGTAAAACATTCTTAATATCAGTAATACAGAAAACGTTATTACACGGAATGAGACATACTTGATATCAACAATACAGAAAACGTTATTACACGGAATGAGACATACTTAATATCAACAATACATAAAACGTTACTCCACAGAGAGAGAGAGAGAGACATTCTTAATATCAGTAATACATAAAATCTTACTCCACGGAGGGAAACATCATTAATATCAATAATAGTTAAATCTTTACTACACGGAGGGAGACATTCTTAATATCAGTAATACATCAAACATTAATTCACAGATAGAGACCTTTTTATTATCAGTAATACATTAAATCTTATCTCACGGAGAGAGATCTTCTTAACACCAGTAATAAATAAAACATTACTCCAAGAGCGAGATATTTTTAATATCAGTAATACCTAAAACCTTCCTCCGTGGAATGAGAAATTCTTAATACCAGTAATACATAAGACATTATTTCACGCACTGAGACATTCTTAATATCAGTAATACAAAAAAATTTACTCCACGGAGTGAGACAATCTTAATATCTACAATACATAAAACCTTCCTCCACGGAGTGAAACATGCGTAGTATCAGAAATAGAAAACCTTACTCCACGGAGTGAGACATTCTTTTAAAATATCCGCCAATACATAATACCTTACTTCTCGGAGTGAAACATTCTTAATATCAGTAATTGACAAAACCTTACTCTACGGAGTGAGACTTTCTTAATATCAGTAATACATAACACCTTACTCCACGAAGTGAGGCATTCTTAATATCAGCTATAAATGGTTTGAAGTTTATTATCTGAACCAGAGCACTACATCTATAGTTGGTCACTGAAAGTGGTGTTTATTCTATCGTAACTGTGTTTTTTGTTTGTTTTTTAGTTTTCATCTGTATTATAGTATTAATAATACTTGTTATAATACATTAGTATAAGGCCTGATATATTTTATAACACTACATTCTATAGTTGATCCATTTAGTTATTTAAAGAAGAAGAGTGTATATTAGATTTAAACTATAATGTGATGAGCCCTGTATCGATAAAACAATGGATACGGCGGATGTAGTATGGCTGATATACTATTCTACATTGTTCTTCTTATCGATAAAACAAACAAGACTAAGGGATTAATGAAGAAACATTATTAATATCAGTAATACAGAGAAACTTACTCCATGGAGCGAGACATTATTAAAATCAGTAATACACAAATCCTTACTCCCCTGAGCGAGACATTCTTAATATCAGAAATACATAAATTCTTACACCACGGAGTGAGACATTCGTAATATCAGCCAATATATAAAACCTTACTCCTCAGAGTGAAACATTTTTAATATCAGTAATAAATAAAACCATACTTCATGGAGTAAAACATTCTTAATATCAGTAATAGAGAAAACTTTATTACACGGAGTGAGACATACTTAATGTTAAAACATCTATGAGCCACAAGACATAAAAACAGAACTGAAAGTTCATCAATGATGTTATATCTTGTTGAAAAACATAGTTTACCGTGTTGCTAAGTTAACCTCGATTTCATTATGATAAAAAACTTGTATGTAATAAACATTTGGTTTGGGTGCAATATACCAAGCCGTTTTTCTTATAGGCTGACAAGAGAAGAATAATAAGTAGAAGAATTATAATACCGCATTGTAAAATAAACATAGCTAGTAGCTAGCTGATACGGTTCATGATGATTTACTGTAGCTATTGGTTATTTGATCGCATTAGTTCGAGATGTAAAATGTTAAGCTGCAGCTGGAAATTGTCATGGAGATTTGTTTGAGAATTTAGTGAGCATTTATAGTTTCTAGGCAATGGGCAAATATATATCTAGACCAAGTGCGTATAAAATTTTATCAGCAGAAAAGCAGCCTTTTCAAATAAAACATATACATCTAAACATCGCTTTAAGTAAACCTTCGTGTCTTTTAAAGTAATTATTCTACGAATGTGTGTAATGAAATTTAATATTATGTGTATTGATTTTTTTTAATCCATCACTTGATACATAATATAGGAGTTGGCTCCCTAAAGACACTGAATGTATAGTGTACAGAGCATTGAGTATCTAAATGTTACAGTCATCTAATGTTCATCTATTATTGGCTGGTAATTCCTTTTTCTCCTGTATTTGATGTTTTTAAAAGAACACCACATCTTTGTAAAAAAAGTTAACTCCAATGGCAATGATAACATCGTTTACACTAAAATTATGATGTATTCTTTAGCTTCTGTAAAATATAGAAAAAACAAGTCAACTTTTCAATACCTCTACGACCTTTGCAGTACCTTATTTAGTATTCTAAATCTGGTTTGGGTGTAATATACCAAGCTGTTTTTCTTGTAGGCTGACAAGAGAATAATAATAAGTAAAAGAAGAATTATAAACAGGCCGTTTTGAGCGGATTTTCTTTTCTTTGTAAATCTAACATGCCTGCTTTTTGGTGCCTATTTGTATGTATACCGCCTTAAGCAGCCAATGTTAAAGGTTTTAAACTGTTCTTTAAATTGACTCTCTACTGTTTAAGGTGCTTTTTGTCCGAACGTTCTATTGGAATTGTGTGCAATTTCTATTACGAACCACTATCGTACGTCATGATAACTCCAACCGAAACTTTATGAGCCACATGACATAAAGACAGTAATGAAAGTTCATCAATAATGTTATATCTTGTTGAAAAACATAGGTTACTTCAGACTGTGTTGTTAAGTTAACCTCGATTTCATTGTGATAAAGAACTTGACGTTGTTGAGCTAAAGGTCAGAACGTGAGTTTAAACAACACTAATACTACTTCTTCCATTCTTGAGTACAAATTCCTTATTAAAGCTGAAATAGCACTAAAAATTATAGTCTAATTCAGCGCACGTTGAAAATCTGACTACAAAATTTTAAGTGCGAGAAAATGCCAATATCCAAATGCATATATGTGTGTTGTCTTCACTGCAAGGATATCCAAAAAAATCCCTAATTCAATTGGGCATTCGCTCTCAATTTATATGCAAGAATCATGCTATCCTCTCACTTAGCATGAGGGTTGTTAGGTCGTGCAGTGTATGAGAAAATCATTAGGATACCAAAGAAACAGAAGAGGGAAAAAAAAGAGATAATTATTTTATGCTATTACAATTCAAGATTTATGATATGAAAACATTAAGCATAGAAGGCGAAAGGTTGTTGTTTGTTATTAAGTACAAAAAGAACTATCTGTGCTCTGCCCACCACGGGTATCGAAACCCGGTTCCTAGCAGTGCCACTGGAGGGTAAGGCAAAAGGTAAAAATGATAAAACGAGAATTACAAGCAGAAGTACAATAACACTACCTCAGCTACCAGGTGTAATTACTACAAGGTATTATATTTTCACGATGGAATATTTGTTTAAATCGCAAATGTCAGTGATTTTAAAGACAGAGATAAAAGATAAACGCATAATGATACTGAGTTTGAAAATTGTGAGCCGATTTTTCTGTTCTGCTCTAACGTTTCAACTGCAAAACTTACAGCCAATAAAATTGTCATGTAGATTGAAAAATATACAGCCTACAAACTTGTCATGTAGGTTCAAAACACATACAGGCTGCAAACTTGTCATGTAGGTTCAAAACACATACAGGCTACAAACTTATCATGTAGGTTCAAAACACATACAGGCTACAAACTTATCATGTAGATTCAAAAAATAGAGCCTACAAACATATCATGTAGGTTCAAAACACATACAGGCTACAAACTTATCATGTAGATTCAAAAAATACAGCCTATAAACTCGTCATGTAGGTACAAAATACATACAGCTTACAAACTCGTCATGTAGGTTCAAAGCACATACAGCCTACAAACTTGTCATGTAGGTATAAACAACAAACAGTCTACAAACTTGTCATGTAGATACAAACAACAAACAGTCTACAAACTTGTTATGTAGGTTCAAAACATATACAGCCTGCAAACTTGTCACGTAGGTTCAAATAACTTACTGCCTATGAACTCGTTGTGTAGGTTCAAAACACATACAACCTACTAATTTGTCTTGTAGGTACAAACAACATAAAACCTACAAAATTGTAATGTAGGTTCAAAACGTACACAGCCTAGAAACTCGTCTTGTAGGTTCAAAACACATACAGCTTACAAACTTGTCAGGTAGGTTCAAACAACATACAGCCTACAAAGTTATGTGGTTTCAAACAACATACAACCTACAAACTTATGTGGGTTCAAACAACATACAGCCTACAAACTTATGTGGGTTCAAACAACATACAGCCTACAAACTTATGTGGGTTCAAACAACATACAGCCTACAAATTTGTCATGTAGGTTCAAAACACATACAGGTTACAAACTCGTCAAATAGGTTCACTCATTTCCTGCTTTATCATGTTCTTGAATATAACATTCCCAGGGTAGCGACTAGTTATTAAAACAGTTAAGCATGAAAGTTTTGTATTGACTCGTTGTAGCTTTCTATGGCAGAGAAAAAATAAACGTCTTTAAGTCCATGTGTTGCCTATTAAGTCTCACCAACAATGTAATATAATTATGAGATTTATTTTAGAAGTGTTAATGCAAAATTTCATTTTTAATTCACCATAATAAAACCACAAAGACTAATTTCATTTTTAACTTTTTGTTAAAGTCGTCAAAAATATAGTAGAACACCTTTTGATTAAATTCGTAAAAGGACTACAAATAACACTCCTGTAAAAATGTTTATTGCGATCTTGCATATATTGCGAACCGTGGTGTCAGACCGAACGTTCGTCTGTTTCCCGTTTGAAAAGCTGTGTACGCAGGCAAAGCTCAACATTCACCTTTGAAATCACGAAAGAACAGACATGAATAACTTAAAATTCAAAAACGGCTAAAATGGGATTGAAAAAATGCATCATTTAAAAACTGGCGATGCACTTTTTCTATCCATTTTAACTGTTTTTGAATTTAAATTTTTGTGGATTGCAGGATACCTCCAACATTTATATTTATAGGCATGAATAATGTTAATGCCAAATTTTATTTTGCAAGCAGGATATTCTACACTAAATTGTTAGGAATTAAAGACACTATCATTCAAAATGTGAGGTAACGTAAAGAACAAAAATGTAGATTTACCGTATGTTATTGTTGAGTGGCTCTTAGCATGGCTGAAATGGTCAACAATTACTTTTCGCTTTGGCTCTGAGTGAAACCAAGAGTGAAACACAATTAACATTTTTAAAGTCCATGAAATAATTTAAACTGATAAACTAACTTATACTTTCCCGTCACTGGGGACGGGTACTTTTCTATCATTCCACACCTACAGATGAAACACCACGTCGGATATCTTCCGATGTAAGTTTCATGGAGTGTGCATGTGATTCGCGATCATTGCCCAGATATTTTGATTACCACCTTGATACACGCCCGAACTCCCTATTCTTGTGATGTAAAAAAATACTGCCACCAATTTCATGTTTGTGTGTGAACGTTCGACATCTGCTCTCCGATAGTTGTATAATTACCTGAAGTGTACACAAACCGAAGAAAGACTGAGTGCTCTAGCTTTAATACATAATTATTATGATACTGCTATCAACATTGAAACTGTATGTAAGTTATTTATGGAAAAACACCTCAGAAGAATGGAGTATGGTAACATGTTATTTAAGTAGTTCCGACATGTATGTTCATGATAGCCAACGATTGAAATAGCTAATATACTGTTGTTGTACAGAGTTGTTTAAATTAGTAATATAATTTAACAATTATTAACTACTATTCATGTAAATAATACAGTACTTTACTATAATAAAACATACATATTTATGCTAATTTAAGTCTAGTTCCCCATGCAGTGTTACAACAGAATGATGATTTGTTGACTGTTCATTTGACGTTTGTAGATCTTATGTGAGTAGCCATGAAATTGTTTAAGCTATATTTCATGGAAAATTGTTTCCAGATTTAATCTCATAGCACCTTTTTTTGTTGTTACAAATTTTTCTGGGGGACAGGCCCCCAGACGCCCGTAGCATTAGCATGCTTTACATGCTGATTGTGCTTCGCACAATATGTGTTGGCTTATTATCTCACAAATTAGAACTCCCCCTTTCAAACATTCTGCGCAGAGGCCTGTGATATATTACTGAATGGTAATGCACGTGCTAGTAATGGGTCATTACACACCAACCTATCATCTCAATAGATCGATAGCTACTCCATTTAGTACATTCTTTACATCAGCTCCTTTCAAATACACTTTCCCCGGTTTTCATCTAATAAATAAAGATAGGTTCAAATCTAGACTGAAGAGCTAATTCCTCGCATGGGGTCGACACAAAGCTTGATGACCACAGAATAAATAATTCCTTATTCTCCAAGATGTCCCCACATTGTTAATGAGAAGTCAAGATATACTGTATAATGATCTTCAGTAGGTAGACACACAAATAACAAATAATGAAATAGAAATACTACTTTAAAATTTGCTTTCCAAAACAATATGATAATTGCATGACACTATAAATATTTTTATGGAACATGATATTTCAGAAACGTAGAAAGTATTTGAGGGTCAAACACGTTTTTGCTGATTGAAATATGTAGGCACGAAACCATTAAGACTACATGTGCTAAATATCTTTTTAACAACAAGACAAAATTATTCAAAAATAAAAAGTGTACAGAATGAAAGAAAATGAGATAATTCTTTTAAGTAAAATACTTTATGTTGTAAATGAAAGTCTGCACTCCCATCAATGATGCTGAATAGCGGGCAGATTCATGGCTCCAGTTCCATTCCTCAAAATACGAGATGTTGTTCAATACTCTGAGACACTGCACTTTCTTTTCAGCTTTCCACTTCGGGTTAAAATGTGAATAATAGGGGTGTGAGACCTGGCAGTTGACACATAAATGCAACTGTCGTGGTATATATTGCCACAATGGAAACAGGTATGAAACCACGACATTTGAATGGCCAAATTACTAACAGTTGAAACACCTAACTGGATTTGACATTTGTGGCTGCACACGACAATTTAAACACTCTGCTTCCACATTGATAAGGGAGAAGAACATGTTAGAATGCAGTTCACACATCCTATTTTTACAGATTTGATGGGGAACTGGTTATAACACTCTCGTCCTGCAACTCATAAATAAATTCTTCCTCCAGAATATTAAGAAGATGGATAATGGCAATTATTCCCCCCGAATGAATGCGGGATTAATGGGGTTGACCCCAGTAAAGATACTCTCGAGAACATCTGGCGTTAAAAGGAGCTCCCTGTCTTTAGGATTAAAAGTTTGAAAAAATGATATCTCCTGACTGTAGTTACGACCTCGGACGTTAAAATGAGCTCGCTCTCTTTAGGCTGAAATACTCGAACAAGGACATCTCCTGACTGAAGTTTCAATATTGAACGTTAAAATAAGCTTCCTGACCGAAGTTTTTGAAATAGCTAGTTTATTTTTCTCTTACATTGTCCATGAAAGTACTAAACAACCAAACAAATTTATAGAAAAAATAATTACACTGTCTTTAAATTAAGGGCTAGTTGGAATGCTGGGCAGATTTATTC
This sequence comes from Limulus polyphemus, assembly GCF_000517525.1. Taxonomy (NCBI): domain Eukaryota; kingdom Metazoa; phylum Arthropoda; class Merostomata; order Xiphosura; family Limulidae; genus Limulus; species Limulus polyphemus. The sequence continues at coordinate 8,063 of NW_013671781.1, read as the reverse complement.
TCAGATGTGATATAGAACGAAAGCGAAATTAGGTAAAATGATCTAATGGCTACAAGAGGAAAACTGAATTTAACGAAGTGGAAGAACGACGTTTTTCGATAACAACGTAAACATATAATTAATTGTTCAGTTTAAAGCTGTACAATGGCTATCTGTGATATTCCCACAACATGGTAAATTTTACATTATAAGCCCTCTAGCTTACTGTTCAACCACCAGGAGCAATTGCTGAAATAGATTACCAGAATATGAAACTAGTAATCACCAATTTTCGTTTAGGTCTTACGTAGACTGTACGAAACAAATGAAAAATAATCGGAATTTTTAATATTGTAGCTATTATAATGGAAAACCACTGTTATGGAATATAAAATAATGTCAACCAACCCTTCAAGTTATTGCTTTGCAAGTGTCTGGTCTTACAGCTTATACTGGTGAAATTATAACTAACACCAAAAATACTGAATAAGGATAACGATAAACTATAGACTTTACCCCATCCATTTAAATCTTTCCAAGCTCATTCCCCAAATAACTGATGAAAATTGCCGAAAATCTGAATTTGAGAAATTAAAATAGAAAGTTACTAATCTATTACAGGTGGTTTCAAAGAATATCTTATTAAGCCCCTATTAGCAAAAATGAAATAGTTCACAGAAATAAAAAATATGACATTATATACTGTAAACTTTAGTGACAAGAATAAAGGATTTATGGTAACGTAAACTGTTTAATTTACTCAGAAAGTCTATGATTTTTGTTATGAACATATGATCTAAAATCCCAGTAAAATATGAGAGAATAACGAAAAGATACTTAAAAGTTTAAAGAAAAAAAATACAAGTTAACGAATTCTATGTGGCTACCTAAAACCATCATATACGAGAGCTCCGAAACTTCATGTACTACCCAAGGAACACAAGCCTGACATCTGTTGTTCAGACTTGTGGCTCATCACTTACCCCGTCATCAAGGTTATTTTACAAAATTCTACAGTTCTCTTAAATAAAATAGTTGCATCTGTTAGGTCTTCTTCCCTCTCGAAGTACCTCTTTAACAGTTGGATGGTAGACCTTGGTTGTCCCATCACCTTATAGTGCATTCTGTTGACCACTTCCTGTACTGCAAAAGGTCCTTTCCACTGCTGGATGAGTTTATTGTTGGCTGTGGGTTGCAGAACAAATACCTTCTGTTCCGACCTTGAAATGTAGACCCTTGGCCTTCTTGTTTTAGAAGTGTTTCTGATTACTTTTGATGGGTTTGGCTACCCCAGTAGAACTTCTTCAATAGGTCTGGATCAATACTCCTTTCTGGTCCTCTGCTTTGTAAATCTCTTTCCTCTTTGTCTTATGCTCGAATTTATCTCGGGCACTGTCCCGAAGTTTCTGCAGAGAAGGGTCTTTCTTTTGCACTTTTTCCCGCTTCTGTAGACTCGCATTCAGGATGTCACTTTTCGAGACTTTAAAAGACTTGATATCTTGCTTGTTCTTTTTCCCTTGGGCTCTTGTAATGACTTCAGTTGCTTTAGTAGTCTTCTTTTTTCTAGTTCAAATTCTTACTACCTGGTATGTTTCCAATCACCAAGTAGCATATTGGTGCCTTCATACACATGGCTTCAAGATCTCTCACGTAGTAGGGAGTATCCACCTTTATTTTTGCTAGGGGAAACATTTTCACTGTCCCATCAATTAGTACACACAGGCATACCTTGGCTTTCATCTGATCATCAGATACTAGATTGGTTCTCACTGCTGCAATACTGCACCCAGTGTCTTGTAGAACCTCCACTTTCTTGTCCTCAACATAGCCGTCATATATTGACATGTTTGTTGGCACCTCTCGATATCTGTAACATGCTCCGATCACTACTGGTACTGTTGATCTGTTTGCTAACGTGAGCCGACCATTAGTCATACACTGATCAATCATGGAAATGGCACTTCCTTCTTGTGGTGAATCTGACAAGTGTCTTGATCTGTTTTTTCTGAGAGCATCATCCATAGTGGCAGTCAATCTTTTTCTTGTTTCTTACTAGCACCAGCTTTGTAGGTAGCTCCAGCTGCTTGATGTTGACATTTCTGCTGTTGCTTGTTAGTAATTGACTTGCACTCCTTTGCAATGTGTCCCATTTTATAACAAACAAGGCATCTATTCTCCCATTTGTCTGTAACTCCCTGTCGGTTTTGGATAGACTTCTGTGCCTGGTCAGCCACCACTGGTTTCGACTTTAACTAGACATTCTTGGACTTTCTCATTATTCTCCATCCATGGGCTTCCATATACTGTTCTGCCAGCTTGATCATCTCCTCTACATCTTTTGGTGCTCTCTCCTTTCGGAACAGTGACATATCAATTGAGCATGTGCTCATGAACTGTTCGTATTAGTAAGTCTGCCAGTCCTTCAAAACTATTTTCACATTTGAGCATGTCAGTCTATCTGATGAAGTATCGCCGTAGACATGCTACAAACTTAAATACAGTTTCTCCAGTTTCAGGCTTAATTTCTCTGAACTTCCGACGAAAAACTTCTTCAGGAAGTTCATATCGTTTCAGCAAGGACACTTTTAATTTTTCATCGTTCATGACATCTTCTGACGTCATGCCTGCATATACTTGTATGCATTTTCCTGTAAGAAGTGGACTGAGACAGACTACCCAGTCATCTTTGTCCCAGTTCTGACTTTGAGCGAATCTTTCACATCACTCCAGGAAAGCACCAACGTAGTCTTTATGTTCCTCAAATTTAGGCAGCTTGGGTCTGCTGGCCCTTACCTCATTATCATTCTTGGGTCTTTCTTCTTTCTGTTGGGTAAGCTTGGCGATCTTAATTTGTGCTCTTATTCTTTCTCTCTCTATTTCCAGTCTTTCCTTTCTCTCGTTTTATTCTTTTAGTATTTCTTCCTCTCTTCTCTGCCTACGCTCTCCTCTCTCTAGTTCTTGTTATTGTTTAACAAACTCTCGTAGTTCACTGTCTTTTAACCCAAAACTCTCATCTCTTTCTATCCGTTTATCAAAATCTGTTGACATGGTTATACAGAGTGATTGTAATCTCTACACTATTTTCGCCACCAACACAGTTGTGCTTATATAGGCCTACTTCATCTGTCGTTCACGTCTTCTTCTACCGCCGTTTACCACTGTATAATCCTGGCTCACCAGATATCAGGGTTTCAACAATATGTGGGCTAAGGATTTTTCTACAGTAGGTGTCTGTGACTTGTTGACGATAAATTTGAACAATAAACGGACAGCACACACTCCACTTCTTTTATAATAATATATTCAAAACAAGTTAAAAGTATGTACAAAAATTCCTTACACTATGGATATCACAGTTGTAACTCAAACTCTAAATAGTTCTCTTTTTCTTGTCAAAAGTCCACTTACCTGTAAAATACTGAAGATTCGAGTAACGTTACGTCAATAATATTCGTAAAACCTCGACAACAACGAATTGCAAACACAACGTACGACTCTTACCGAGTTACGTAACCAAACTTGTCATAACTATCGCTTTTAAAACGATTAACTTTTAACTCACTTGGTATGAAAAAACTATACAATCATTAAGTATTAACTCAAAAAATACATTAACTAATAGTGTCTACAATAAACAGTCTTGTATATCCAAAACTCGTGATTTAACAAATGAATAAAAACTCTACATTGAGTTTTAACAAGTTAGTTCACGAGATATAGTTGAACAATATTATTGCTTGTTATTACTCGATATTTTGTAGCTTAAATATTGTCATTTTGGAATTAGTTTTTTTTATTTGTCTGGTTCTTTTTCCTGAATCCTTAATTTACTGAAATATTTATTAACCTGGATTTATAAATTATATTGTTCATTAACGTTAGTTTCAAGTCCTTGCCAGGCACATATTTCTTTACTGTGTTTTGGTAAGTTATCAACTTTGTATTTCAATAGTTTGAAAGTCACACTTTGGATTTATGCGGTTGTCAAAGTATAATATTTTTTTCTTTTTATTATTGTTATTCAACCTTGGTTGTAGCGGCAAGTTACTTTAGATTGTTAAAAGCGTACAAAGCATTGAATACGTTATAATAAACCGATTTTGGAGCCTCGTTACATTTTTCCAATCCATGTCACTATGCCCAGCCATGCTCTATCTGATGACCATGAGCGTAGTTTCCATTGTCAAAGGCTGTAGTCAGACTGTCATATCTAAGTCAATCAATTCCTCCGTGAATGTGTTCAATAATCCATACAATATAAGAGAACGGTTTTTCAGCACCCTTTACAACAGCCACATCGCACAGAAACCCATAAGCACAGCGTTCGGCGACTTAACAAGTATGCTTCGTGTAGAATAGCATGAATATCTGTTTCATTCTCCATCTGCTTAACGTATGACTGAAAGCCTACCTTAGTGAGCCCATACCCTGTTGGCTTTATTTCCGTATTTCTGTGTGTTACAAGGATGCAGAGCATTGGGCTAATAGTAAACACATTTCACCTTGACCCTTGTATCCAATCTCTTGACCCCCTAACACAACCTTGCCCCAAGTGCAGTATACATTGATGAACACGAATCCATTCTAAAATGTTTCATAAGATGTCTTGCACCAACTTTCAAAAATGTTTAACTACTGACCAGTAGAAAATGACAGGTGGCTTGTTACAGTTAACAAAGTACACACATGCTTTGTCAAGTATCACCACTTACTGCCATTGCGCGCGCCCGCTAGATACCGTTGGTCTTCCTTTTCTGGATATGTTATGCAAGCAACTTGTATACACGCTTTTCCAAACGGCCACCCTTCTTGATTGTGTTATGTACTGTTGCCTAGGGTACGTGGATGATTTTTGCCAATGACTTTTGTGTTCGTGGATTCTCACCTCTTACAAGATGTCGCACTTTCATACCACAGTAGGGGTATGACTTGATGCAAGGCTCCATATTCATTTTTTATAATGCCATTAAAAACACAGAATACCCCCATCCTGTAAATTCTAAATTCCAGATCTGAACATATTTTCATGACCTGAGTGTATGAATATTTTGTACCTAAAAGCGATCGAATTTCGGTAGCATCACATTATCTACAAAATGCCAACAATGTCAAAATTTAGTTCTGATAATTTGCATCACCTGTATGTCATGTGACTTGCTGATTTGCATATTGAAGAAAATTTAACAGAACATACTCAACCCTGTATATAAGTTGAGAGTAATGACAATGAAACATATACAATTTCAATAGATCTGGAACATTACATATGTATGTATATCTATATGTGTGTGTGTGTGTGTGTGTGTACATACACATAGATACGAATATATGTATGTATTTATGTGTATATATATATATGTGTGCATGTATGTATTTCTAGTTCTAGCCAAATTTGTTCAGTTCGAAGATTATTAGTTACCTTATCTGAATCTATTTTCATCCCTGTGCTTCTTATTTCTTTCAACGTTGTTTAGTCGCTTGTAATCACGTAATATGTGTGTTATTGCTTACTGATCTACTTTGGAGCGAATCTTTTGAATTTCGATACGGTGTCACTAGACTAGATATTTTAGTTAGTGAGAAACGCGTGAATCGAAACGTCACGCTCTAATATACATAATTATTTTTCTGGAGTTTATGGTCGTTTTTTAGCAATGATACTCCAGGGACTCTTATCAACACTCTGATTTTAAGCATGCGATATTGATGTCACTCCAAAATTAGCATTTTTTTAAATCACAGACTCTTAAACTCAAAATTAAATTACATTGTAAGATGTCAGCACTGAATTGCACGCCCATGTACCAATAATACTTTGTCTACAAACAGGTGAGTTTAATAATGATAACCGAGAAATAAATCATAGTGTCTGAATTACCTTGAGTGTCCGTCTCGGCAGGTTCTTCACCTCCCGTTCAATCTCTAGAAATAAAACACAGAAACAAAAAAATAAAATAAAACTGTTGAAAAGATGATAAACTCATCATCGATAATTTTATCCCACTCTAGCTAACAACAAGAGATTTAAGTCAAACCTTTGATTTGGTTTTTAAAAAAGGAATAATAAGTAATGCGACTTGTTTGTTTGTTGTTAAACACAAAGCTACACACCACTGCAAGTATCGAAACTCGATTTTTAGCGTTATAACTCCTCAGACTTACCAATGAATAACTGAAGAGTGCTATAAAATTGTATTATTGAATAATGTTTTGCATCTGTTGTTCTTTTTTTCGAATTTATTTCCAAAACATTAAAAACAACCAACTAATATTTCAGTCTTTGCTAAAACCCAGTCAACATAGCTTTAGCCACCGGGAGACTATTAGGTTATGTTGTTGACCAATATGTTTCTTTCAGTAATTTACCAGGTATATTTTTTACTTTGTTGTATTTATTTTGTTAATTTACTAAACTTAGTTTTAAAATGTTATAGTTTTAAGCGCAGAAAGTTGGCAAATCATTAGAAATCAATTTGTGGTCAATATCATGTTAATTGCATATTTTTATTTTCCACGTTCCTCTTTATTTGTACATCTTGACCATTTTGTGATAGTAAAATACTTCCTCTTTTTACGTTAAGACAGAAGATTGTAAAAAACACATTTTAACAAAGTAGGATATTGACTGCTGAATCGAGACGTCATCATTCATCTGTTAGAACAACAATAAAAAAATTGTGCAACTACTTATAATATATAGGGTTACTTTCTAAAATGTTAGGATTTCTTCAATAAAAAAGGTTTCTCAATGTGAGGCTTGTAGTTCTATCAAGCTGAAATTTCTTGATTCACTGGAACATTGTAAATAAAGTAGAAACAAACTCTCTTATGGTGGAACACACATAGATATCAACCAGGTGTTTAACCAGTGATAAAAGTGCCCTAAATCTTCAGAACAACTCTCGTCCACGTGTTTAATATCCATAGGAAAAATGGTTGAGTAAAGATGAATTACAAGCTTTGCACTCATCATCATGTTCGGCACCAATGAAAAATTGGAAATATACCAATTGTAGCCCTGGGCCATTGTAACCAGATTTTGACCTTTTATAATTGTTAGAATTAAAACTACTAATGACAAAAGATAGTAAAGTATGATAAAGGAAAAACAGCAATACATGTTATTGTAACAAGTAGTAAATATGTATGAAAGCTATGATACAAAAAATAGAGTAATGCATATTGTAGTGACAAGTACCGTATTGTACCGACGGTGTACAAGACGATGCTTTTTACTCTCAAAATAATGCCTGATTTTACACTTCGTCTCATACACAGGTTTAAAGATAGAGTTCGAGTAAGAACTCTCCCGTTAATAGCACATTTAACCAAAACTGCGTTATTCCTTCTACTCTTGTTTGCTTCCTTTGAGTAAGTGCCACCTACTGTGTTACAATAACATATACATTGTATGTAGTTGTACCATTTGTCTCGACTGTTCATTACTATTATTACTTCCTAGTTACAATTAATCAAGACATTTTTTATTAGAAATGTATTGATTTCATTCAACATACTAAAATATTGCTAATATAATACCAAAAAAAAAGTTAGTTTCTGTAATGTACACTAATTTTGTAAACATGTTTTTATAGTAGATCATTATATCTTAAGGTTTGGTATTTTTTGTAATAGAGAAGGAGTTCAACTGTGACTTAAGTTATGCCGCATTGAGCTGTCAGTAGCGTTTGAAGAGCATAAAAAAAAACCACACTTGTGGTTTGATTACCCCAGAGAGCAGGTTAGCACAGCTTAAAAATAACTTCTACGAATATATTTATAAAAGTAACACCCTAGACATGCTTGACAATAGAGGTCGTCCTATACACCAAACCTCAAAGAAGTACACTTAATTTGCTCAAAAAATCCAGGGTCGTCTTATACATCGGTAAATATGGTAACAGATAAACATCAAACATACAATAGACAGTAACAGAAAGAAGTAGATATACATCAAACATACGATAGACAGTAATAGAAAGAAGTAGATATACATCAAACATACGATAGACAATAACAGAAAGAAGTAGATATACATCAAACATACGATAGACAGTAACAGAAAGAAGTAGTTATACATCAAA